>NW_006922212.1:964268-966091 GCF_000298275.1 Orycteropus afer afer
TCTAGTTGTGAGGATTTTTGTATAGTCCACCTTCTAAGATTATTTTTCTTGGCATAAAGATTGAATAAGGATGATGAAAGGATACCAATCTGACACACAGCTTTCTTGATTGTAAACGATGTGGTATCCATTTATTCTACTTGAATGACTAGAACATTAGTAATAGTGTATGACAAGACTAGCTTTAGATCTTCACTTTTCTCAGGGTGTTTATCATCTGCTTGGTTTTTTGAGCTCCTTTGTTAAGAGATCCTATGTGTATTTTATAAAAAGAAACTGGACTAGGATCTGTTTACAATCTGTAACCTGTTTCCTTACATATGCAGTACCACTCTTGCACCTCTGTTAAACTTATTATTAAATTGTTGATAAATTATCCCATAGATAATAGGCCTCAGATTTGGGATTCCAACCCATGGTTTTCTGTTTCCATCATCCCAGTGATACAGGATCTTTAAACGTAGTGCCTAAGGCACTTGACTGCTAACCAGAAGGCTGGCTGTTCAAACCCACCAGCCACTCCTCAGAAGGAAGATGGGGCAATCTACTTCTGTAGTGATAACTGCTTTGGAAACCCAAGGAGAGGTCGCTGTGAGCAGAGTCTGACTCGATGGCACATAACAACAACAACAACAGCTATAATAGACGTACCACAAGTGGGTAACTTTAATGGACAGAAATGTGTTTTCTCACACTATATGAGGATAGAAGTACAAATTCAGGGTGCCAGCTCCAGGGGGAAGGGTTTTGTTCTCTGCTGACCCAGGGAAAAGTTCTTGTCTCTTCAGTTTCTATCCCTTGGTTCCTTGGTGGTTTTCATGTGGCATGACATCCATCTTCCCCCATCTTTGTTTGCTAGCTTGCTTATTTAATCTGTTTATATCTCAAAATATGTGGACTTCAACACACCCTACACTAATACTGTCTCATTAACATAACAAAGAAAATCATTTCCAAACGAGATTATAACCATAGGTATGTGGGTTAGGATTTACAACATATGTTTAGGGAGTAAACAATTCAATCCATAACAATGTAGTATATAGGTCTCTTAATATATTTTTTAAAATTGTTGATTAAAATAGATCTGTATACTATGCAAGTTTGATAAAAATTCATAGAACTAAACTTGTTGCTGTTGTTAGGTGTTCATCAATTTGGTTCAAACTCACAGCAACCCTACTTACAACAGAGCAAAAGACTGCCTAGTCTTTATCACCTCAGAGCTATTTCCATATTTGACCCCATTGTTGTAGCCACTGTGTCAATTCATCTAGTTGAGGGTCTATTTTTTGCCAACCCTCTGCTTTACCATGCATGATGTTCTTCACCAGTGACCAGCCCCTCCTGAGTGCATCCTCACTGCCAAGGTGCATTCTGGCTGTATTTCTCGCAACATAGATTTGTTCATTCTTCTGGAATTCTATGGTATATTACAATATTTTTCACCAATACCATAATTCAAAGACATTAATTCTTCTTCAGTCTTCCTTATTCACTGTTCAGCTTTCACATGCCTATGAGGTGATTTGAAAATACCAATGGTTGAGTGAGGTGCACTTTAGTCCTTAAAATATCTTTGCTTTTTTTTACCAGTTTGAAGAGGTTTTTATTCACCCCATCCCCGAGCAGATTTGTCCAATGTAACACATCATTTGATTTCTAAATTATTTCTTTAAAAAATAGAATTGTTGCCTAAATTGTCCAGTATAAACTGTGTGGCATGTAAATTCTCCGGGCTTCATTTCTCATCTGAAAATCTTTTAGGACTTTGATGGCTTTATTTGAAAGTAATGAATCTTCAAAAAATAGTTTTATTAACC
>NW_006922212.1:966471-991927 GCF_000298275.1 Orycteropus afer afer
AGCTGTGTATTGAAAGGTTGGTGGTTCAAATCCACCAGCTTTACCTGATCATATGTTCCTGTAATTATTATAGCCTAGTAAACCTTATTGGGAAGTATTATGCCTTCCTATTGGGTTGCTGTGAGTCAGAATTGATTCAATGGCATACACAACACATATACACATACACAAAGACACATTCTATTAGGAAAATACAAAATATAAAAATGTCTCTATATATCTTAAAATACCTACATTCCAAGGAAAATTAATTTCTTCCCTCTTATATGTTGTTTGTAATGCTTATATATCCAAGTCTAGCTCCATAAATGTCACCAACTCAAGCTATAGATAAGGCAAACATGAGTTTGTTGTTTACCACTGGGTCTGGCTTCTACCTCTGGAGAGCTTTGGCAGTGTCTTAAAAGGGGGCCCAGGATGACTTTTACTGAGAATTTCAAGTTTGGTTTAAGGCAGGTCTTCCATTGAGGGTCCGTGATTAGCCTTAGTTAAGAATCAAGATTTAACCATCCAAAGCTGGTTGACAGCCCAGGGCAAGGACTTTCTAGTGAGGGGTTTGGATGGTATCAGCGCGTAAACAGTCTGGATGAACTATCAAGTCCTATGTCTAGTCAAGAGTGTCTTAGAATAAATAGTAAAGGTATGCTAAGGAAGTCATGTTAAAGTGGGCAGTTCATTTGGAGCAGAGAGTAACTAATTTTAGTTCTCAATGGTCAAACCATGTATGGAGGTACATGTGTTTGTTTGTGTATTTTCTCTCACATATCACATAGTGATATGGCTATTTAATGACATATTTCTCCCTACCATGGAACAATTAAGTCTTCCACAACAGGCTCTCCTATTAGATATTTTCATTTCTCCACAAATGTGCCTGGCACAATTAGTAGGATAATAGTAGAATTAGCAAGGAGCTCTGGTGATGTAGTGCCTAAGGCATTTGACTGCTAACCAGAAGGCTGGTGCTTCAAACCACCAGCCACTCCTCGGAAGGAAGGTTGGACAATCTACTTCCATAGAGATACTACCTCAGAAACCCAAGGAGGGTTCGCTAAGAGTTGGATCTGACTCCATGGCCATGAGTGAGTAGAATTAGTATGGTGATGGTAGTAGTGGGAGAAACAATAATACATCCTCTTCTCACTTATCAACATGCTTAGGTTCCAAAGACCAGGTTGTTAAGCAAATGAGCATCATGAGAAATTGGAAGATGCCCACATCAGATCACAAAATGGAGGATGACTACATCACTACATAACTGCCAAACCACTGAGAATCACGGCCCAGCCAAGTTGATATATAACCTTAACTATTACAGTCAGCATTACACTTGCCTCACCCCTCTCACCTCAGTGTCTGTTACTGCCAGTTGTACATCATTAATAAGCAAAACAGTTGGATAGTAGATTGCTTACTTATGTCAAGCTCCATCAAATAATGAGATAGTTGAAAAAGTCAGAAGGTATAATGTAAGAACTGCTGTCTACTATAATAAGTACTATCTACCCACATGCTGGCAACCTTGGGTGATACAAACAGTTAACACTCTTTCAGGTGTTAATGGAACAGTGAAGGTTCAAATCCACCCAGAGAAGAAAGAGGCCTGGTGATATACTTTCAAGGAAAAAAAAAAAAATTAACCATTGAGAACCATATGGAATGAATTTCTACTGTACTACACCTGCGGACCTCTGACAGCGTAGTACCTAAGGCACTTGACTGCTAACCAGAAGGCTGATGGTTCAAACCCACCAGCCACTCCTTGGAAGAAAGGTTGGGCAATCTACTTCCATAGTGATACTGCCTTGGAAACCCAAGGAGGGGTCGCTATGAATTGGGTCAACTCAACGGCACATAACAACAAGAACAGCTGAGGCCAGTATGAGTTGGAATCGACTCAATGTTAGCTGATACCCACCTGCCAGATGACTTACTATGCACTTCTCAAATCTGATCCTTCATGAAACCCATGTGGGGTGATTTGATTTCCATTTCATACATGTGCTGTGAAGACAGATTATTTCCATTGCTTGATAAAAGCTTGTTGCAATTTACTGAATGTTATTTCAATAGATTTATATAATATATATCAGTCTACTGTGTTTTCCTTTATTCTGATCAGCACAGACATTAAATTTCCCTACAGGTCGTGCCTAAAAAGCCAAAAGGGAATATTAGGAGTTAATGGTATCCTACAGCAAACATGAGAAGCTCATAAACCAACATTTTCTTTTGCCAGAGAGTCTCACAACACAGAATATCCATGGCCAGTTGGTCCCCACATATAACCCTATTGAGAGCCCTCTGTGGCCTGAATCTTCAAGTTTTAGCTTCTTAACAATGAATATCCCTCACCCATGGTGGCTTCTTCAACTTTTTAAGTCTCTGCTGCCACACTGTGGGGAAACATAAAATAAAACATTAACCAAAAATCCCAAACTTACTGCCGTGGAGTGACTCAAAGTGACCCCACCTTGGGTTTCCAAGATAATATCTCTACAGAAGTAGATTGCCCAGTCTTCCTTCTGAGGAGTGGCTGGTGGGTTTGAACTGTCAGCCTTCTGGTTAGCAGTCAAATGCTTTAGGTACTATGCCACCAGAGCTCCCAAAATAAAACATTAGCTATATAGATATTTTTTTCTTCTTTTTACCAAGGAAGAATTATCATTTGTAATGCCTCATATTCAATTATTCAATTACTTATTCATTCTGTTTGCTGAGCAAATAATCTGAGAACTTAGGCTATATGAAGAAGAATGTGGCATCAGAATTAGAGGAAGCCTCATTAACAGCCTACAATATGCAGCTGACATAACCTCGCTTGCTGAAAGTGAGAATGACTTGAAGCACTTACTGCTGAAGATTAAAGACCATAGTCTGCAGTGTGTATTACACCTCAACATGTTGTATTGTTGTTGTTGTTATGTGCCATTGAGTTGGACCCAACTCATAGCGACCCCTCTGTCAACATAAAGAAAGTGAAAATCCTTACACTGGACCAATAAGAAATATCACGATAAATGGAGAAGAGACTGAAGTTGTCAAAGATTTCTTTTTACTTGGATTCACAGTCAACATCCATGGACGCAGCAGTCAAGAAATCAGACAACATACTGAGGTAGGCAAATCTTCTGCAAAAGACTTCTTTAAAGTGTTAAATAGCAAAGATGTCACTTTGAAGACTAAAGTGCACCTGATCAAAGCCATTGTCTCTCCTGTAGCCTTATATGCATGTGAAAGCTGCATAATGAAAAAGAAAGATTGCAGAAGGACCGAGATATTTGAATTGGGTGCTGGCAAAGAATATTTACTATGTCATAGGCTGCCAGAATAAGCAACTCTGTCTTGGAAGAAGTCCAGGTGGAATTCTCCTTAGAAGCGAGAATGTCCAGATTTTTGTCTCCCATACCTTTGTCTTGTTACCAACCAGGACCAGTCCCTGGAGAAGGATATCATGCTTGGTAGAGCAGAGGGTCAGCGAAAAAGAGGAAGACCCTCAATGAGATGGATTGACACTGTGGCTGCTATGATGGGCTCAATCACAGCAAGAACTATGAGGATGGTGCAGTATCAAGCAGCGTTTGGTTCTGGTGTACATAGGATTGTTGAGTCAGAGCCAGCTCAATGGCACTTAGCAGTAACAACAACACATTTGGTTAAAAAAGTAATAACATTAAAAACCTTCAGTTAAAGATGATGTTATGTGAAGTCATTACACACTGAAGTACCAAGGGCACTATTATTAAGAGCTGCTTTATTGACTGCTTGGATAATGAGCTCAGTTCAAGAGAGCAGTCCTTTTAAGAGAGGCAGCCTGATGTGAGAGAAAGTTGAGCTTTTGATTCTTCTATTTGTATTAAGGATCCTTACTCCCTTTCTCCCTTCTTCCTTCCTTCCTCGCTCTCCTTTCTTCCCTTCTCACCTTGTTCCTTCCTTTCTATTTTCCTTTAATCTTCCACTAAAAGGTATGGAATACCAACTAACCTGTGTGAGAAATTATGCTTCTTGTTGTTGTTGTTATTTGCCGTCAAGTGGGCCCCGACTCATAGCGACTCCTCCTTGGGTTTCCAAGGCAGTATCACTACAGAAGTAGATTGCCCAACTTCCTTCCGAGGAGTGGTTGGTGCGTTTGAACTGCTAGGCTTCTGGTTAGCAGTCAAGTGCCTTAGGCAGTATGCAACCAGAGTTATTAATACAAAAAAACGAATGAAGCATGGTACCTGGATTGCAATATGGACCTCCCCCCCTTTTTTTTAAAGAAAGATATGTAAAATGGCTATTACAATATATAAACCCAAGAGAATTATGCACTGCATAGCATGCCATCCTAAAGGAGCAGGTTTCAGATAATTTTTTTTTTTTTTTTTTTTAATTCTTAATCTTTCTCTTCTGTGAGTCAGAGTGGCTATGGTTGGCAGAGGGGTGCCTTGAATCCTGCCATCCTCCACAATGAGAAGGATTCCTTGCCACCTTTGATTTAAAGCAACTGGAATTTACAGGGATTATGGGAAGTTATTATCAAATAGAGCCTTTTCTGTATAGTTTTATCCATGGGATATCCCGGTAATTAAAATAGCTTTAGATAGAAAGATGGAGATCTTGCCAAATTCTTTTGAAAATATAGTTATTTTTCACAAACATATTTCCCCATCAATATCATGCAATAGTATTATTTCCCTACCTTCAGGCATAATCAATATCACCTGATTATAAGGACATCCATCAGGGTTTAAAAATAGAATGAAAATAAGTAAACCTTGCTTCAAAGAGCCTCCACCATTCATTTTAGGTCATGAAACAAAAACAAACAAACAAAAAACATTGCCATAGAGTTAATTCAGACTAATAGTGACCCTATTAGACAGACTAGAACTGCCCTACAAGGATTCCAAGGCTGTAAATCTTTCTAGAAGCGGACTGTCTCATCTTTTCCCCCGGTGCAGTCGGTGGGTTTGAAGCACCCATCTTTGGATTAGCAGCCCAGTGCTTTAACCACTATGCCACTCAGTTAGCTACATCCTAATATGACTCTTATTTATTATTTATATGATGTACTGGTGCAGTGTTTAAGGCATTTGGCTGTTAACAAGAAGGTGTCAGTGGTTTGAACCCACCAGCTGCTCCAGAAAAAGCAGAAAGAAAGATGAGACAGTCTATTTCTGTAAGTATTTACAGCCTTGGAAAACCAATGGGAGTCTCTATGAGTCAGAATCAACTCCTTAAGTGCATTAGGGTTTTATTTGTTTTATCATTTCTTTAACATAAACCGAAAAATTAAACCCAGTGTCGTTGAGTCATGGCGACTTCATGTGTTACACAGTAGAACTGCTCCGTAGACTTTTTCAGCTGTCATCTCTCTGGAGGCAGATTTCTAGAACTTCTTTCCATAGCGCTACTAGGTGGATTCAAACTTCCAACTTTGATGTTAGTACTTAAGTGCAAACAATCCCCACCACCTAGTAACCTTAGTAACAAGTACATATAAATACCTGTATCAGTTTCAAAGCTGCTACGTGAATTGTGCAAGGAGGATAAAACTTCCTCCTGAGTAGATAGGAAAAGTCCGAAAAACTTCCTAAGAGTGTAGTCAGAGACATGAACGTTTATTCAGAAGAGAATAAAAGGAATAAGGAGGAAGGATTAAAAAGATAAAGAAAGCAGGCTTACAAACGTTGCTAGCAAACCAGTGTTCAGCGGCAGCATGCCAGAACGGATCCAAGATGACCGCTACCCCCTCCCACTTTGCAGGGATACTTCTACCTGAGTTTGAGGAAGTGGAGATGGGGACTGCATGACTGGGAATGTAAGGCTATGTGACTGGTTTCAGACTTGGTGGCGCCGCGTCCTGATTGGGAAGGGGCTGCCAGGCAGTGTCCTATGACCACCACCTGTGTATGCCCTGATAAGATGCTATCTTAACACTATTCTAAGTGGGTTGATACATTACAGGGAAGGTGGTTAGTACATGACAGGGCGGACAGGGAGAATTGGCTTATAGTTCTTACAAGCTTGGCTACATAAGATGGAGTCTGGGAGCCATTTTGGGCAGTTGCAATTAATGACCATACAAAAGCTTAAGAAACCTGGGAAGTAAGGTTAAAATATCGAAGTTATTTTGGGAGATGAAGAGAGAAAAGAGTGTGATTTAATATTTGTTGAGCACATACCATACATAGGCATGTGCTGGATGAATTACATCCATTAGGTTATTTGAAGCATTCCTATCAAGTGGATTCCAACTATGGTTACCCTATGTGTTTCAGAATAGAACAGTTTCATAGTATTTTCAATGCTATGATTTTACAAACCCACCAGCCTTGGAAGAAGGTTGCATAATTTACTTTCGTAGTGATACCGCCTTGGAAACCCAAAGAGGGGTTGCTATGAGTTGGGTCCGGCTCGAGGGCACATAACAACAGCATAATTTTACAGAAGAAAATCAACAGACCTTCCTTCTGCTACACTGCAGGGTGATTCAAACCATCGGCTGTTTGGTGAGTAGTCAATTGCAAAACTTTCATGGCATCCAGGGCCCTTTTAAGGTATTTACATCCTACAATATAAATGGAGTGGAGCTCGGGTGGCATAGCTGCTAAAGCATTTGGCTGCTAACTCAGAGGGTTGGCGGTTCAAACCCACCAGCTGCTCTACGGAAGGAAGGTGAGACAATATACTTCTGTAAAGATTTACAGAATTAACTCTATGCAGTGGGTTTGATTTTCATTAAATAGCAAATTGAGGTTGACTTATTAGTTCTATTTTAGAGACAAAGAAACTGAGGTTTAGAGAGTTTAAGCAACTTGTTCACGGTCTCATACTAGTAAATGGTAGTCTTTGGATAAAACCAGAATCTTTGCTTTTCCCTTCCATCATCTGAACAAAAAGAAAGCATTTAAATATCTATGTCCAAGTAAAATAATGTATTATCTAAATTTGCCTGAGTTCATTTATCAAAAGTAATATGGTATGAGGAGGAAAAGTACAGAGGCCTTGTTTTAAACCATATGAAAAGCATTTGCTTATCTTGGAAGTGCACACTTTTTTATTAAGCACATTTTAAATTAGGCCTTGTTCTTGGAGGTGAAAGAACATTGTCAGCTAATTTAAAAGTCAGGAATCCAATGACTTCTTTAGAGAACACATCATCAAAGCCAAAATCCATTACCACCCATTTAAAGGGAAAATAGGGTTAAATTGTTTAATGCTGATGTTTTTGTTGCAATGAGGCAGATTGCCATTCTTAAAATGCAGATGAAATTCACAGACTAATGACAATTGAAATAAACAAACAAAAAGCAGGAGGTGGGAGAGACTAGTTTGCTTTTGTTTCAGAGATAAAAGCCCATACCCTAGGAGCAAAGGGCTAGAATTTGCTATGAAGGTGTTAAGGTAGAAACATCTTGGAGAGGGAAGGAGGCTGGTTACCTTTTCTGGGATAATGCCTCACTAACCAGAAGGCTGCTTCCGTAGTGATACTGCCTCGGAAACCCAAGAAGGGTCGCTATGAGTCAGATCCGACTGACTGGAAGGCACATAATAACAACAACAACAATATCCATAGTTAAAATAGAGATAATGATGGTACCCAGACCATTGCATTATTGTGAGGATTAAATGATGTCACGAATGTAAAACTCTTGACTTAGGAATGCCTTTAGAACAAAATACTGATTGATAAAAGTTAAACTTCGTCATCCATATGCTGTATTATTTTTAGGTGCCAAGTCATCTCTGACTCATAGTGACTTAAGGTGTAAGAGAGTCAGACACTGGCGCCGCGTCATTCTCACAAGCGTTGCTGTTTGAGTCCATTGTTGCATCTACTGTGTTATTCCTTCTCCTGCAGTGTCTCCCACTTTTTTGCTGACACTCTACCAAGCATGGTGTCTTTTTCCAGCGATTTGTTCTTCCCGAAGACATGTTCACATTATGTAAGCTCTTGCCATCCTTGCTTCTAAGAAATATTCTGGATATATTCTCCAAGGGAAATGTGTTTATTCTTCTTGCAGTCATGATATATTCAGCATTCTTCACAAACCACAATTTGAATGGATCTGTTCTTTAATTTTCTTTTTCCATTGTCCAGCTTCCATGCACATATCCTTATAAAAAATAAAAAAAAATCACTGCCATTGAGTCAGATCCAACTCATAGTGACCCCTCCTTGGGTTTCTGATGCGGGGTATCACTACGGAAGTAGATTGCCCAATCTTCCTTCAGATGAGTGACTGGTGAGTTTGAACTGCCAGCCTTCTGGTTAGCAGTCCAATGCTTTAGGCATTACGCCACCAGAGCTACTAAAAAAAGCAGTCTACTTCTGTAACTTCTGAGGAGTGGCTGGTGGGTTTGAACTGCCAGTCTTCTGATTAGCAGTCAATCCAATGTCTTAGGCTCTGTGCCACCAAAACTCCCTATGTTGTTGTTGTTGTTGTGTGCAGTCGAGTCTGCCCCAACTCATAGCAACCGCTCCTTGGGTTGCTGAGGCAGTATCACTACAGAAGTAGATTGCCCAACCTTCCTTCCATAGTGAGAACTCCCTATAGGGGATGGAATTAAGTCAAAATGTTACAAGATAAGGTATTATCATTCATATCTCCAGGAGCAGGTTTCTGCCACATAGGGGTGAAACCTTGGAGAGTAACTTGACCTTCTGGAGCTCAGTTTCCATGCTTATAAAAAGATAATATTAATATTAATTATACCTATGCTGCAAGGCTGTTACAGGCACAAATGAATGAATGTTTGTGAAAAATGTTTATAAAATGTAAGAAGCTACTCAAATGTTGCTTATTACCATTGTATTCCTTAATGGGGTCCCTAAGTGGCACAAGTGGTTAACAAGCTCAGCTCTCAAGTGAAAGGTTGGAGGTTCAAGTCCTATTCTACTCTGATACACATGGGGTCATCCTGAGTCAGTCAACTTAATGGCAACTGATGATTAGTATTCCTTCATATTTATCATGGAAGGTCTCACCTTTAAATTTACTTGTAGGTTGGATATTCATAACATAACAATGCACCCACTCCTCCCATATTAACATAGTTCTAAAGACAAGGTCAATTGGCATTATGCAAAAAATGCAGGATAACCACATCAGATCACAAAATGGAAGATGACTACATCAATACATACCTACCAAATCACAGCATTACATAACTGCCAAATTAAAGCATTGTGTAACTTCTAAATTACCTCCTTCCATAACTGCCAAACCACTGAGAATCATGGCCTAGCCTAACTGGCACATAACCTTAGCCATTACAGCCAGTGTTACTCTTGCCTTGCACTAGATTATTTGCTACTCCCAGATGTATGTTGTGCAAAATAGTTGGATAGTAGATTTTTTACTATTGTCATAAAAGAGGATTGTTGCATAACAAGATAGTTGATAAATGAGGAGTAAGTGTAATATCAAATCTACTTATTAGCTGGGATTAACTTTTCTGACTCCTCCATGAATATTGATGTATGAAAGGAAGAAAAGACTTCAAGATTAGCCAGATAACATCTCAGGGCTCTGAAGACGTACAATTCCACACTGAGTGGAAAGAAGACAAATGAGAGGTAGGAAGTAAATCAGGGAAGATGCACACATTAGGAATCTGTTTGGCTACAAGTAATATAATATTCAACTAACAATGACTTCAATTAGTGGTATACATTTTTCTTACATAACAAGAAGTCTGGAGGCAGGTTATTTCCTAGCATTGGGTTTACACACATATCACAATGCTGTCTGAGACCCAGTATCTCTCTGGTCCATTGTTGACATGAGGTCTGTTTACATCCACACGCATGCTTTTTATCACATGGCAGCAAATACCTGTATTGACTCCATCTTCTGTGTACAAGGCTGAAGAAAGGGAGAAGGGTGGTACTCACTATATCAGTTCCTATTAAGAGATTCCCAGGCAAACTTCCTCTTATATCTTAAAAGCCAGAGTATTCATATACTTGGCTACTTCTAGCTGCAACCAGCACTAGGCAAGCAAACATGTAATTAGGCATATGATTACTCTGGGTAAACTCTGAATTATGTTGACAGGGAAGATGGGAAGAATAATTGTGTGGTCCCTAGTAGTGTCTGCAATAGCACATTTCTTAGAACTGGCAGATGAGGGGCCATTCCTGGTTATTGATGGGGGAACTCTGTCCCACTGTAAGCAAGCTGGCATTTCTGATTAACATGAAGGCAAATGTGTGTTTGCTCTCAGAGGCAAATGAGATAACAGAATAGATGAATATGGGGAGAATTTTGAGTGGGTTAAAGGAACAGAATAAGAAAGAACTTTAAGTACCAAGCAGCTCCCTTGCAACTGTTTCTTTTGTAACTGATAAAAAAGAAGTAATACTTAATAATTTTCAAGTGCTATATTCTTGAGTGAAAGTATTACATTGGCCCCAATCCAGGATTTTTTGCAAGCCAGATATCATCTGTGTTAAATGTTGTTCACAATGGTAGCTGAAAAACAAATATGGCTAAAGAAACGAGACCTAAATAATTGATTTAAACACCCTAAGCTTGTAGGGGAAAAATACTCCTAACATCTGTCCCTCTGGGAAAACATTATAGAAAGTTGTTCCTTGGGCATTATAAAACCTTAAGGCCTTGTACATAAAAAGGGCCTGACAAACTCTTCATAATATCTATTAGAGGAGATTTGAGATTTCTTTATTTTTTAGTGTTGCTGGTTTCTTATAATAAAATGATGGTTATTAGTCCATTCATTCATTATAACTATCTTTGTAAAATGTGGAATGGACATTTCAAGAACTTTTAGTTTAGTCAAGGAGAGTGTTTGGCTCCAGCACCACCCAGTGACAAATCTAAAAATTGCAGTTATTGAATGAGAGTCTCAGCCTTCCAAGGGTGTTTTCAATGCACAGACCACATGTAAGCGCTTGAAATGTGGCTAATCTGAGTTCAGATGTGTTGTAAGCATAATACACAATGACTCCCACTAATAGTTTTTCCATTGATTGCATATTAAAATTACAATATTTGAGATTAGAGAAAGAGAAAATTCATTGTTGTTAATTTTACCTATTTCTTTTAAATTTTTTAAAATGTGATATTAGTAAGTTGAAAAATCACACATGTGACTTATATTTTATTTCCACTGAACAGTGCTGACTTAGTGATTTGATTGTAGCATTGCCAAGGTAGCTCATTTGGCTAAAGCATGGGGATAAAGAAGCCAACCTTAACTGAATTTGTTACAAAATTCTGGAATATGAATGGAGGTGACAGAAATGAATATAATCAAGTCTCTTTTGTATGCATACTTCTGATCACAGGGAATTAATAATGTTAATAGGCTTATTGACTGTTATAACACCATTACTGAGCATTCACTAAGCTCCAGGCATTGCTTTAAGTACTCTTTATGCATTTACTCACCTGAGTCCCACAAACATCATATGAGGAAAGTAGAATTATTATCCTCATTTTACATAAAACAGAATGAGGTATGGAGAGCTTGAGAGGCAGGTCCAAGGTCATGTGGCTAGGGAGTAGCGGAGTCAGGATTTGAAGACAGTTTGGCTCTGGGGTCTGCATTTCCTATGGCTCTGCTGTCCTCCTACTGAAGAGAATATGTGGATGAAAAATAAAAACCATAGAGACCATAAGAAAACTGTTTTAAGCACATACATATGCACCCAAAGGTAAAAAATAGTGTCAAATTGATGCTAAATTCTTAATTATTTCATTCTTGTCAATATAATTCAAAGGAGTTAAATAAGTAATTTCTTTGTTAAGTGATGTCATGTTGATATTGATGTATGCTGACCCCGTGTACAGAGTGGAACTGCCCCATAAAGTTTCTAGGCTATAATCTTTACAAGAAGGAGCTCTGGTGGTGTAGTGCCTAAGGTATTTGATTGCTAACAAGAAGGTTGGCTGTTCAAATCCAAGAACCACTTCATGGAAGGAAGACTGGGCATCTATGTCTGTAAAGATTTACAGCCTCAGAAACTCAAAGGAGGTTACTACGAGTTGCAGTTGACTTGATTCCAGTGAGGTGTTTTTTTTTTTTTTTCCCCCCCAAATCTTTACAGGAGCAGACCACCAGATCTTTTTCCCACAGAGTTGTTGGATAGGTTTATAATGCCAATATTTCAGTTAACAGCCGAGCACTTAACCATTGGGGCACCAGGCTCCTTATAAGCAATATACAAACCAAAACCAAACTCACTGCCGTCAAGTCATATCCAACTCATAGTGACCCCTCCTTGGGTTTCCCAAGTGGTATCGTTATGGAAGTAGATTGTGCAATCTTCCTTTTGAGGAGTGGCTGGTGGGTTTGCACCTCCAGCCTTCTGGTTAACAGTCAAATGTCTTAGGCACTATGAATCAGTTTTAAATACTATGCTTCAGGTCAGCCATTGATTTTGAGGCACTCTTGTAATTAGGAGACACTGTTAGAATAATAAGTTGAATGAGACTCATGATTTGCCTTTGGGGTGCTCAGAGTTTGGTATGAAAAAAAAAAATGGACCCATAAATAAATAATACAGATGAAGTATGGAGTTTGAAAAGGCCTGAGGAGAGGACATTTAAGCAGAGTTTTGAAGGACAATAGGATTCATCAGGCAAAATAGATAGGGAATCCAGAGGTCTCATGCACAGGGAATAGGTTGGCTGAGTAAAGTTATATGACCAAGAAACAGGATGGTACAGAAAATGAGAAGCAGTTATATATTGCTGGAGTTCAAGGTCATGAGGTGAGGTAAGGGTGCTACCCTAATGGGACAATAAAGGTCTTTTATACCACCAAACTGAACTTGGAAATTTGCCAGCCTGACCATGTATCAGTGTAGAAGAAAATGACATTGCAAGGGACAGGAAAAGTTCTGAATCTGGCTTGATCTAGTAGTTTCCCCCTCCTTTAATATTACAATTTTATGTGATGAGATGAATCTTATGTTGTTAAAAAAAATCTATGGAACTACGGTTCACAGAACTAGTTCAAGAACATATCTATCTAAACTCTGAATGCACTGTGGGCTTCCTGAAGATCAAGTGAAATCATATATATATAAATGTTTTGAAAACATCCCAGAGTCACTGTTATGGATTGAAGTAGGTCCCCCAAAATTGAAAGTTGTTATTCCTAATCTCTATGCCCATGGTTATAATACCATTTGGAAATGGGTTGTCTTGTTATGTTAATGAGGCAGGTTAGTGTAAGGTGTGTCTTGAGTCAATCTATTCTGAGATATAAAAGAGATCAAACAAGCAAGAGAGAAATAGAGACTGGAGGAAAAGAGATGCCAAACTAAATGAAAGTTGTCTAGGAGCAGAAGCTCAGAAGAGACAAGGACCTTCCTCCAGAACCAAAAGAAAAAGATTGCCTTCCCCTAGAAATAGCCCCTTGAATTTGGACATCTAGCTCCTAAACTGTGAGAAAATAAAGTTCTGTTTGTTAAAGCTATCTATTTGGGGTATTTGTGTTATAGCAGCAGCCATGTAACTAAGACAGCCAGGTAGACAGAGGTGTAACAATTTTCATCACCTTGGAACTGAATGAATCAGGTCATTAAAGGTAAGATCAGAATTAATTAAAAAAATAATAATAAAGTTTTGGATACTCTTTTTAATTAGTTGTTACAATAATGAATATTAAAAAAAAAAGTTATTGGCTACATCACAAATAGTGGTAGTAGATTTTCTATGGGGATTTGGTAATGCTCTACACATCAACTAGTTATTGATTTCTACTAGAATTAACAGCAAATTTGCTTAAATGACCATAATATACAGAGGTAAACAAAACAAAACAAAAAAATGCACTGCCATCAAGTCAAATCCAACACACAGCGACCCTCCTTGGGTTTCCAAAGTAGTATCACTACAGAAGTAGATTGCCCAACATTCCTTCCAAGGAGTGGCTGGTGGGTTTGAACCTCCAGCCTTCTGGTTAACAGTCAAATGCCTCAAGCACTATGCCAACAGAGCTTCCAATATATGGAGGTAGTCCCCTGGTTATGAACATCCAATTTAGGTCCAACCCATAGTTATGAAACACTCCCTGAAAAGCCTATTGTATTAAAATTTTGAGGTACATACAATATTTAGTGATAACAAAAGGACATTACTTTGCAATGCACATCAAAACATTATTAGTACTATTTTTGTATTACTATATTCAAGATGTTTTTGTTTATCTGGAAGTATTTCTTTAATGTTTTTAATTCATAGAAATGTATACTATATTCTAAAACTAACCTTTGACTCCTGATGTTAGATACAAATTGTTCCTAACTGTTTGACTTATGTACAAACTCACCTTAAAGACAGATTTAGGAACAGAAGTCATTCATAATCCAGGGACCGCCTGTATATACAGACTCAGGTTAATTGAAAAATAATCACAGTACTCTCTTGTTCATCTCTTTTTTTAAAAAAGATACCAATAAATTTCTAAAGTATCACCTGACAATAATCAATGATATACCCCCAAAATCATTTTATTCTTAACGTGAGCACTCAGAAGAATTCAGCATAGACTTTCTTGAAGCGGGGCAGTAGGGAAATTAGTCTTCCTAAAGAAAGGTTTGTAACCTAGACCACGAACACAGAGACAGCTCTCCAATTTATCATGTGTTTCGTGATAGCAGCCCCGGCTCAGGACCAGGCACAGAGATACAGGAGATGATGATGCGTGAACTAAACCGCCTGGGTGGTGTTTAAAAGACAAATATTTGAGGGTAAATAGCCACTGAATCAAAGTTTATGGAGATGGCATACTGGGCTTAGCATTTTTAACAAACATTCTAGATCATTTTAATGGACTCTGGAGTCTGTGATCAGGCAGTGTCGTTCAGTGGTAGAACTCAGACCCAGATTCAGTTCCTAACTAATGCACCTGACACACAGCCATCACATCACCTCTGTGTCATTGGAGGCTTGAGTGTTGCTATGATGCTGACAGGTTTCAGCAAAGCTTCCAGAGATAGAAGAGGGAGAAAAGTCTGGTGGTCCACTTCTGAAAGTCACCCAATAAAAACTTCATGGATCACAACAGCCCGATCTCATTGTGCACAGGGCTGCCATGAGTTGAAGCCTGACTCAATGGCAGCTACCAGTAACAACGTTTGAGAACCTCAGGATCATATTGTGTTTTAGAGTTAGTTTGTACAATGAAATATACAAACCAGTGCTATTAGATACTATTTCAACTGTCCAAAAATTGAGAGCTGTTTCTAGCATAGCTTCTTCCTCAGCAAACACTACCACTAAGACACAGATCTTATGAAATTTGGAACATAGCTTAGCCAACACTATTCCGTTTGGGTTTAGCTTGCCTCAGCATTCTACAGAATTAAGGCTAAACTGTATCCCTGCTGAGGTGCTCTATGGCCACTCTGGTGAATTCTTCCACCAGTCACTTTCTTCCATAAAAGAAAGAAAATGCCTTTATCTTCTTCTATGGAGAAATTCTAATGCCTTAACCCTTTTCCTAGAAAGAAAATAAATAAAACCTTATTTGAAATGAGCAGCACATACACTGAGAAGTTTCCAGACTGACCAAGAAGTAGATAGATCCTTTCTGCATGCCTGATATTTTCACCATACTGTGTAAGAGATTGTTTATAAATAGAATAATATATGATATAATTCAGAAATTATTAGTGTAATGGAAGTACATGGTTGTGTTAGACTGGTTTCTCTAGAGAAACAAAACCAGTAAAGCTTATATATATGTATATATAGAGAAATTTATCTTAGGAAAATGGCTCACACACTTACAGAAGCTGGCAACTCCAAAGTTCCTGGATCAAACTTCAAGCTGGAGGCTTTTCCATGTCAAGCTGGAGGTTTTTCCCGACTCTTACAGCCGCAGGGGCTGAGGAGCTCAAGGCTGGCAGACAGTACACTGGCTGTTGACTCCAACAAATGACAAATCCAAGATCTCCAGGCTGAATGGTGAGTTGTTCACTCACGGAGAGTTGTAGGCAGCACAACAGAATCCCGACCCACAGAAGATTGTCTGGTTTTCCAGGATGTCCACAGATATACTGGAAGCAGACCACACCCCTAGGGAAACTCCCTTTCAACGATTGGCTGCTCAAAACATAATCATCTGATCCCATCATGGGAATAACCCCATCACAAAAGCTTAAACCACACAGAATTGTGGTCCAGCCAAGTTGACACACAGCTCCAACTATCACAATGGTCTTGTTATTATGGTTGCATAATTATCTTAAGGTATTTCAGGTTAGGTAAGGTGTTTGTATATTTGTTTCTTTGTTGTGAGCCTCTCTTCCACCTTGAATAGCTAGGAGACATGCTTTTTCTTTGTTCTTTGGGAAAATTAAGCCAAAAGAACAAGGTTTGCAGCAAGAAAATACACAACAAAAACTATTTCTTGAGTAAGATGATGGATGTAAAATTATGGTTCGGTTTACATATTGGCATAATTTTCTTTCCCATGTACTATAATCTGTGTGTGTGTGTGTGTGCAGATAGCACACTCTTTAAAATGTCACATTTAAGCTCAGGTGAAAGTAGTGGGTTGAAGCTTTACTGCATTAAATAAGTTTCAGGTCTCTAAACAACAACAGATTTCATGCCTGCATGAAATAACTGGTGAAATAACATTCAAAAATAAAGAGTTGATCAGAAGAATTGGTAAATATAGATTCTACAAACTATGTTTATATATTTAGGATTTATTCATAACTTTGTGATTTTACGTGGAGATACTAAGCAAAGCACCTCTTAGGAAAAAGGAAGATGGCTAAATATAATTGGATGTGTACATTTTAGTCTAAATTATTCCAGTTTTCAAGGATTTTTAGTAAAGAAATGAACTCCTTATCACTGGCAAAACTCACATATTTGATTTCATCATTTGTTTCTGAAAAAGAGAATGCTAGAGACAAGAAGTAAATGATAACTTATGCAAAGTTTCAAAGGAAGGAAGGAAGTTTGTGCGTTCAGGGAACATTTAAGAGGTCAAAGTAGTTAAATCAGATGATCAGAGTAACAAAATGTAGTAAATTTTCAGGAAAAAAACTAACTCCCCACTCTCCACTCAAGAACGGAGATTGTGTCTTCTGTATGTACTTAGGGAAAAGGACTGAGGATGACAAAGGATTGTTTGCTAGTTCTTTCTTTGTGATATCTGTTCACTTGCAATCATTTTGACGAGATCTAACCTAGCTTGTGCCTGATTATAACCTCTTTCATAAAAGAAAACTCTCCCCCACCCCAAATTTCTCATTCCATGTTGTTGTTGTTGTTATGTGCTTTGTAGTTGGACCCGACTCATAGCTACCCCTTCTTGGGTTTCTGAGGCAGTATCACTAGGTAGATTGCCCAACCTTCCTTATGAGGAGTGGCTGGTGGGTTTGAACTGCCAGCCTTGTGGTTCGCAGTCAAGTGCCTTAGATGCTACAGTGCTACCAGAGCGGAAAATATTAATTTCTGTTTTCCTATTTCCATATTGAGCACACATCAGACTTTGAAATAGAGATGAATATGTCCTGTTTTCAGCTTCATTTTAACAGTAGAGGGACTTGAGTTACATGATAGTTTTCATAAAGGAAATGTCTCCTTTACACTGCTATCATAATTGTGATCCTTACTTTGGGCACTACAGGGAAAATTAGGCAGATATCATATTACTGTGAGCTCTGGGAGTGCCTAAGGCACTTGACTGCTAACCAGAAGGCTGTCAGTTCAAACCACCAGCTACTCCTCGGAGGGAAGGTTGGGCAATCCGTAGTGATACTTCCCCAGAAACCGAAGGAGGGGTCGTTATGAGTCTGGTTCTACTTGACGGCACATAACAACAACACAACAACACTCAGAATTGCATTATTCAGCAAACCAACTGCCTATGACTGTGGTATGTATATGTGTGTGTATATGTTTGTGTGTGTGTGTGCGGAGAGAGATAGAGAGACAAGGACATAGAGACACACAGAGACACACAGAGAATTATTACTTTTCAAATTTTCAGCAAAGGATTAATTAAATCTAATACATAGAAGAGGAGGTACACAGCAAATGCTGGGCAGTGCTAGTGGCTGTATTAATCTTATTTAAGCTAGATGTTTTCAGACAACAGGTCTACCTGGTATTTTATGTAGCCAGATTCTCTGAGAAGCACATTTCTGCATTTCCAAAATATAAATTTGAGGAGCAGAGCACTACATGATGGCCATACGTGAAGACTGTGCCTTCCAGGCCTGCAAGGACTGCTGAAGACCTTTGGAAGGTGCATCACTTTTCTGGGTTCATTTTTCTTCCTCCTTCCACTGACAGATTGGGAACTTTTTAATATATCACATTTATAGGAGAACTTGAGTTATTTGAGGTATGAATGAGAAGATGGTAGCCATGGTATGACTGTTTTCATTCAAATAATGCCAAGGAGACAAATTAAAGGTAAGGGTGTAGTTAGTAACCTATCTCTTTCCCAATATGATCTCTGTGACTTGTTTTTTCCTATATGTGCAAAATCAAGAAAACATATCTGTTAGAGGATTCTTAAACTGTTATTATTTACTCATTAGGGCAAGGTGTGTGTGTGTATGTGTGTGTGTCATAATTAATTATCTTCTTGGTTAGGTGCTATTGAGTCAGTTCCCACTCAGAGTGACCCCATGTATAACAGCATGACTAACTGCCCAGTCCTGCACCATCCTTACAATCGTTTGAGCCCATTGTTGCAGCCACTGTGTCAATCCATCTTGTTAGGGTCTTCCTCTTTTTTTTTTTTTCCTCTAACCTTCTATTTTACCAAGCATGGTGTCCTTCTCCAGGTACTGGTCCTTACTGATAACATGACCTATGCACATGAGGATGTCTTACCATGCTCGCTTCTATGGAGCATTTTGGCTGTACATCTTCCAGTACAGATTTGTTTGTTCTTCTGGTAGGCCATGGTACTTTCAGTATTCTTTGCCAACACCATAATTCAAATGCATCAATTCTCTTCGGTCTTTCTTATTCAATGTCCAGCTTTCACATGCATATGAAGCAATTGAAAATACCATGACTTGGTTCAGGCCCATCTTACTTCTCAAGGTGATATCTTTGCTTTTAAACACTTCAAAGTAGTCTTTTGCAACAGATTGATTTTAGAACTCTAAAATTTTGAGAAGGAAGAGAATGTAAGGAGGTTTGGCAAAAATGTAAAGAAGGCAAAATTACCTTGAGTTACGAGAAATTCAGAAGTTAGAGATTATGATGTTGTTTTTAGATGCCATTGAGTCATTTCTGACTCATAGCGATCCCATGCACAGCTTAATGAAACACTGCCCAATCCCATGCCAGCTCCATGATCCTTGCCATACTTGAGCCCATCATTGCAGCTACTGTGTCACTCCATCTCGTTGAAGGCTTTCCCCTCTTTCATCGACCCACCACCTTACCAACCATGGCACCTTTCTCCAGGGAATGGTCCCTTCTGACAACATGACCAAAGTAGGTGAGACGAAGTCTGGCCATTCCCACTTCCAAGGAGCATTTCTGGTGAACTTTCTCCAGGACAGATCTGTTAGTTCTTTAAGCAGTCCATGGTACTTTCAGCATTCTTCGCCAGCACCACAACTCAAAAGCATCAACTCTTCTTCGGTTTTCCTTATTCATTGTCCAGCTCTCACATGCATACAAAGTGATTGAAAATATCATGGCTTGTGTCAGGCACCCCTGAGTCCTCAAGGAGACATCTTTGCTCCTCAGCACTTGAAATAGTTCCTTTGCAGGCAACCTGCCCAGTGCTACCTAAATGTTATGATGTTTTTCCTTTGAGTATACCTTAAAAAGAGACTTTTCCTTACTCTGATCTTTGTTAACAAAGCTTTGAACCTAGGAGTTAAAAAAAGAGTTTAAGAAAAAATGTGGATCATCATGCATCTTGAGAGTGGGTCAAAGGAGATGCCAATTTGTTACCCATTAGTGACATTTAAAAATCATGATATAATTTTTTATCTACAATTCAACATTTTAAATCCAGATACAACAAAATTAATAGTGAATTTTAATTGGAAACACTCTCAAATGGAATTTTAAGACTATATACTCACCTCTGATGAAGACTTACAGATGTTTTACAGAAGACTAACTAAAATAATTTTACAGTAAGCTTGATATATATATATATATATATATATATATATATAAAGATAAAAATAAATATACCAATCTACTCTTTATTTTCTAGAATTCCTTTCCATAATAAACAGGTTTTAATACTATAATAAACTTATGAATTTCTAATCAAACATTTCTAATTCTATGCTTGAATGCATAGAATTTTAGTAATTACTCATTATAATTGAATCCCATATCTATTGCCTAATTTAATCCTTCTGGAGCAGAGATCTTTGTTTAGTGTTTTATAGAAGGGGTAAGTAATTAAGGGTCAGATAAATTCCTTAAGGTCAAGTCACCAAAGGTCAAATAAGCTACTGTAGTGAGTTTCAGGGAATTTGGGACTGATGAAGGGAAAATTTATGACCACAAAAGTAGGACAACAAGCTATTTATTGGAGCCTACAAGGAGCCCTGGTGGTTTGGTGCTTTAACGTTCAGCTTCTAACCTAAAGGGTGGCTGTTCAAATCTACTAGCTACTCTGGGGAGAGAAAGATGTGACAGTCTACTTCTGCAAAGCTTTACAGCTTTGTACACCCTATGGGGTAGTTCTACTCTGTCCTGGTGTAGCTCTATGAGTCAGAATCAGCCCAACAGCAACAGGTTTTCTTTATTCATTTATTTATTGATGGGTTACCCATTGACTAGGAGACCTGGTGGTACATTGCTTAAAAGTGCTTACCTATTAAAAGAAAGGTGGGTGATTGGAGAACGATGTAGCAGTCCACTTCTGTAAAGATTACAGCCTTGGAAACCTGCTGGGGAAGTTCTACTCTGTCCTATAAGGTCACTTGCTATGAGCTGTAATTGACTAGAAGGCAATGTGTTTGTGGCATTTACACATTAACAGCAGCATTTTTGGGGAACCCCACACACAGCAAGGGCTATTCCAGAGGCAAGCATGGCAGTGAGCTACCAAAAGGAGAAAAACCAAGCCAAACCCACTGCCATGGAGGCTATTCTGACTCATAGCAACCCTATAGGACAAAGTAGAACTATCCCATAGGACTTCCACGGCTATAACTCTTTATGAAAAGAGACTGCCTCATCTTTCTCCCAAGGATTAGCTCATGGGTTCTAACCATTGAACACAGCATCACCAGAGCTCAGAGGGGAAGAGGACATAAAAAAAAAAAAACCCTGGGGAAGAGGAGCGGGGAGCTGGGGAGACTTACTGCATGTTACTGATATCCTCTTTCAGCAAGGTGGGGTGTCTCTGGGTCAGAAAGTTCAAAAGGACAGCAGCATCCTAGGGTCCTTAGAACTACAGAATGTTCTCTCATTCTCATGCTAGTATGTGTTGGGGCTAGTTTCCAGGAATATGTAAAACAGGCAGATTCTATTTGCAATATTTTTTAAAACAACTCTATATATACAGGAGGGCTTTTTTTTAGGGAGACAGGCTAAGACTTCAGCTTGCTATGAAGTATGCAATGTAAGGCCAATACACAAAGGCCATATTTGGCTCAGGTTCCGAGGAGTGGCTGGTGGGTTTGAACTGCCAGCCTTCTGATTAGCAGTCAAATGCCTTAGGCACCATGCCACCAGAACTCCTGCATAAAATTAGTAAAGGAGTCCCAATACACACGGACACCACCCTGGTGCACACCTTTCCTAATTTCCAATATCACTTTGCTCTGTTCAGATGACTGCCTCTTGGTTTATGTACAGGTTACAGCTTTCTCCCAAGTATAATTAAATGTTCTGGAATTCCCATGCTTTGCAATATTATCCGTAATTTGTATGTTCCACACAATCTGATGCCTTTGCATATTCAATAAAACTCAGGGTTGTATCCTTTCACCATACTTATTCAATCTGTATGCTGAGCAAATAATCTGAGAAGTTAGACTATATGTCGAAGGTGTGGCACAACGACTGGAGGAAGAATCATTAAGAACCTGCAATGTGCAGACAACACAGCCTTGCCTACTGAAAGGGAAGCAGACTTGAAATACTTACTGATGAAGATCAAACTCTACAGCCTCCAGCACAGATTCCACTCCAACAGAGAGAAAGCCAAGATCCCCTTGGCTGGGCCATTAAGCAGCATCCTGATGAATGGAGAAAAGATTGAAGTTGTCAAGAATTTCATTTTACTTGGATCCATAATCAACACCCATGAAAGCAGCCGCAAGAAACCAAAGAAAGTATTTCATTGGGCAAGTCTGCTGCAAAAGGCCTCTTTAAAGTATTAAAGAGAAAGATTTCACTTTGAAGACTAAATTGCAGCTGACCCAAGCCATTGTCTTTTCAATAGCCTCCTATGCACATGGAAGGTAGACAATGAATAAGGAAGATAGAAGAGGAATTGATGCATTGGAATCAAAGTTTTGGTGAAGAGTATTGAGTGCACCAAAGACTTCCGGAAGAAGGAACAAATCTATCTTGACAAAAGTGCAACCAGCATATTCCTTAGAAGCGAGGATGGCCAGACTGCATCTCTCATAGTTTGGTCATGTGTTACCAGGAGGGACCAGACCCTGGAGAAAGAGACCATACTTGGTAAAGCAGACGGTCAGTGAAAAAGGGGAAGACCCTCAATGAGATGGATTGACTCAGTGACTGCAACAATGAGCTAAGGCATAGGAACAGTTGTGAGGATGGCTAAGGACCGTGCAGTGTTTGTACTGCTATCCACAGCACTGGGTAAATCTCAGCTGACTGACCCTCACCTGACAACAGCAACAAGAAGGGAGCCATGGTGGCATCACAGTTAAGCACTCTCCTGAAAACCAAAAGGTTGGCAGCTCAAACCCACACAGCAGCTCCACGGGAGAAAGACCTGATGATCTGCTCCAGTAAAGGTTAGTGGGCAGTTTTACTCTGTCACAGGGACTACTATGAGTCAGAACTGATTCAAAGACCTCCTACGACTACCACAACAAGCAAAAAGTAAGTGATAGATTTCAGAAACTCAAACCTGGTCCCTCTGACTCCCAAATCAGTGCTCTCACCTCTACATGGCACATTTTCAGGTGACAAAATTTAAGTGAAATGATCTAGTAGTGACCATGGTTATTTCATAAAAGCATATATTTCCAAGATGAGCACAAAGCCATAAAGCATTTTAGAAATTTTTGTGATTTAGAGATTAAATTCTAAATATCTTTTCATCAATTGTGTTTGTTGTTGGTGTAAACTTTTTTGTTTGCTTTCTACATGTTAGATTTCATAAATGAATTCCAATATGATGAACTTTACATGTGCATTTGAATTTCTGGTTATTTCAAACACATTTTAGGAAGTTGTAAATTCTACACAGAATGTACCATGTTCCTTTTGATGGTTAAACCTGCTTTGTGACTATTCATTATCTTTTGTTCATATGTGTGTCTGTGTGTGCGTAATGGTAGTAAAAATTGTCTACTATATTGCTTGGAAGATAAATCAGCTTTTTAAAATAATGGTTACATTGATGAACTGTGAAATCAAAGTGTCTATGCATTATTATAATGTTCTATTACAAAATGACTATGTAATTGTCAGTTTTTTTAAGCTTTCTGAAAATGAAATAGCTCCATCATGCTGTACTTTTGGTAGTAGAATTTTTCTGTGCACTCAAAGATAAAGGATTTTTTATACAACATACAAATTATTCCCTACTTATTATAAACTTTTAAAAGAATATTTAAGTATTTATCAAATAGATATAATTATTAAAATTTTCTATGGGAAGAAAGGAAAAGTACTTTGATCTTTAAAGTATATCATTTATGCTATCACATAGTTCCATTAGCTTTGAATTATTATCAGAGCGTATCTTATATTTTTAAGACTTTTAAATAACACATGGAGAAAGGATTTTTAATAAAGACAATTATTATATTAAGTAGCCTTTTAACTAAGCCAGTTCCTAATGAGAACAGCAATTTTATTTGGTGAGTAGCAAAGAAAATAATTTACCCCTTTCCTGGGTGTGAACTTCCCAGATAGGTTTTGGTGTCATTTGCTTGTGAGCAACATCACTGATTGGTTGGTTGGCTGTTGTCTGTCTGTCTGATTGGTTGGTTGGTTGGCTGTCTGGCAGGCTTGTTGATTGGCTTTTGGTTGGTTGATTGATTTGTTAAGTTATTAAGCTGTATGCTTCATTGTGAGACAGATTTGCTTTACTGGCACACCTGCCACACATCTCTCCTCTTTCTCTGCTCAGTTGTTATTCCTGACAAGCTCAAGTCCAAATCTTTAAACTGATTTTCACATCAACAGACTGTGCCTTCAAAGATAGATTGTGTCAAGAGATAAGAACTGAAAAGAAAAGAAAATATTGACAATCTAAGGACTTTTTTATTTACATGCAGTCAAACTCCCTTTTAGATTTACTTATTTTCCCAGATGAATTGATTAAATATATTGACATTGAACAACTGTTCATAACTTTGTTTATTTATTCAACAATCAATACTTCCATTCTTTTATTTGCTTATTTTATTCCTTTACTTATTTATATACCTGGCTCAATAAAAATATTAGATCCAGCTTTAAAAATATAAGTTAAAATAACAGAACAACCTGAAAATAAAAAGGAAGAGAGAAAATTCACATGTGAAGTAAATACTAGTAGAAAAGAGTGGTATGGGTGTCCCAGTCCTTGCACTGGTCTCAGGCCTGAGGCTCATGTTGGACCTGATGTATCTGTTGTCCAGAGACAATTTCTTGGTTATTAAAATCTGAAAGAAAAAAGGTCACAGTACCTTGGAACTAACCAAAGATGTTCTTGATAATTAGTTCAAAGAGTGATTTTTTACATGGGCTTTCATAGAAGCAGCCTGTATTACCATTTGCAGGTTTGGAAATCCTACTTCCATTGAAGAACAAAATTTAGGTGAATTTTCACCTACAGAATCTCACTCTACTTTTAAACTTTTAAATTTGTGGGATCTGTAATCAATGATGCCCTTCTTTAAACAAGATTTGAAGCCAAGACTTTTGGAATATCATGATAATTCTAGAATAATTTGTTGAGATGCTGCCTTGTGTTCGACATTACAATTTGCTCTAAGGAAATTAAGATAATTATTCCCACCCCACTACCCACCTTGGCAACCTTAAGTCTTCCTTGGCTTGTGGCAGTCTCTGACTCTGACTTCACACGGCAGGGTCCCCTCTGTTTCTGTGTCTCTATGTCTCTTCTATTTTTCTTATAAGAACACCAGTCATATTAGAGTAAGGGCCCAACCTAATCCAGTATGAGTTCATATACGATAACCTTATTTACAAATAAAGTCATCTTCTGAAATTCCAGAAGGGTATGGATTTTGAGGGGGACACAATCCATCCTAGTCCATTGCCATCTGATCGTTTTGGGACTTGAGTAGTATTCCTCTCTACCTCATAATATT
>NW_006922212.1:993368-995643 GCF_000298275.1 Orycteropus afer afer
CTTATGGGTAGAAAAGCCATACAAAGTAATTTACTACACCGCAGGGACATTCCCTGCATTTGGTGCAGCTAGGCTATATTGATTCCCTGGCATAGTGGATGCCTTAGAAGATAGTCTCTGTCTGTCTTATGGAACCCTGACTAATTAAGCTGTCTGTCAGACGAAGGGAACCAGCAGCACTTAGAGGCAGTAGAGTAGACTTGTGATGGCAGGAGCTGTGACTAGAGACTCGCTGATGAGTGTACTACCCATGTTAGGGACATGTGCCTACAGATGGCTCAGTAGGGACTCAGTAAATGTCCCAATAAAGAGTCAGCATAGGGATTCTTGCCCCTAAGGGGAAATCCAAAGCAAAGGGAGAACTATAAGCAGGAAACGGTAGCTAAAACATCTGTTTCATCTCATCAGCTCCTCTACTGACTAGAAATTGTAAGATTCTGAAGCAGCAATGTTACAGGATAAAGAGTGAAAATAAGAGAAGATTGGAAAAAAAAAAAAAAAAAAAAAAAAAGAATTACCCCCCCCGTATTTTGAAGCCTGACTTGAATGGAGAAGTTCACATTGGGGTGAGAAAGAAGGGTTCATTGGCCTAGATTCAACTAGTTCATACAGGAAATTGAGTCTTCAAACACAAAAATGGTACTTTTTCTTAAAACGTAAGTGACTCTCACTCACTCACTCGCTGCTGTCGAGTCATTTCCAACTCATAGCGACCCTCCTTGGGTTTCTGAGGCAGTATCTTTACGGAAGTAGATTGTCCAATCTTTCTTCTGGTAAGTGACTCTAGAACTTAGAATTTTCCCTAGAGATTATCCAGATATGGCAGAGATATGTCCTACAGAACATTTTAAAGGCAGCGGTTGAAGAAAAATATGATTGTTTCTTCTTATATCTCAAACTGAGATCATTCAACTAGTTGCAATTAACGCTTCATGCTCAAAACTGTGGATTGAAAAAAATCTTGGCAGAAGATTCAATAAATACGTGACTAGTAATGATATTTCTGTATCTGTTCAAGGAAATTCTTGAGGGATCAGTTAATAAAATGACTAATACTGGTTTGTTGTTGTTGTTAGATGCTGTCAAGTCAGTTCTGACTTATAGCGACCCATGTACAACAGAAACACTGACCAGTCCTGTACCAGCCTCACAATCCTTGCTAGACCTGAGCCCAGCTATAGCATTGATGTCCACATGAAATTTTCCAATATTTGCAGTTTAATCCTTTCTGTTTAAAATGTCCATTCATATCAAATGTAAATTATAGCAGTAATTTCTCCACTGTTTAGCAAACTATCAAATATCATTATTGGAAATCACAATTAGTTGTCTATGGGTATAACAGGTAATCATCACCTGGAGATAAAATGACCCCTTCTATGCCTGGGTTCTGGGGAGTTGAAATAGATTGACTTTATTATTCACTGAGTCTGCAATGATATGATCCTCTCAAGATACATCATCTTTAATCTTTTACTATAAAGATATTAGCCCACATCCAATGATTTCCCCTAGGTTTTTAATTTTTGAGTTGCTGACACTTTAACAATGGATATGTTGTTAAAAATAACATCCAAACCTATGGTAAAATGAATCTTAGCAGATTAGTAAAGGCAGTATGAGTTGATACGAGAAGCAAATCTCAAAATGAGGGTGGCTTATCAGAACAAGAGTATATTTCAAGCTCTCATGAAATTGTCTGTGTGTTTCTGATAAACAGCTCTATTTCAAATGTCATTTCAGGACGCAGTTCTCTTTCTTCTAGTGGCCTCACAAACTTTAATATTTGGCTTCAGGGTTCTTGCCAAAGGAAACTAAGCATGAAGGATCATGCTTGGAAGTCTGGACCCGGTTGGACTTACATCACTTCCAAAAGAGTCTATCAGTCATCATTTATTTACCACCCCTACACCTGCTCTGGTAGCATAGTGCCTAAGGCACTTGACTGCTACCAGAAGGCTGGTGGTTCAAATCCACCAGCCACTCCTCAGAAGGAAGGTTGAGCAACCTACTTCCATAGCGGTACCACCTTGGAAACCAAAGGAGGGGTTGCTATGAGTCAGGTCTGAGTCAACAACACATAACAACAACCCCTACACCTGACTGCAAGGATGTCTGTCAGGTGTTGTCTTGACATGTGCCCAGGGAAGAAGCTAGCCAATCTCTGCCACACCTTGTATATTGTATTAACATTCAAACTACCCTTCCCACAGTCATATTTTTTTTTCAGTTTTACTTTTCTTTAAATTGGGGTATGATGGAGAGATTTTTTTTT
>NW_006922212.1:996068-997652 GCF_000298275.1 Orycteropus afer afer
GCTAGCTCCTTCCTTGAGCTTCAGGCTCCAAACTAAGCATTCTTTTATTTTTTTTACCTTACCTAAAAAAATATGTTTCAGATTAAGTGAGAAGATTTTCTTACAAAAATATCTTACAGATGTCAAATGGCGAGGATGCATTCATTGGCATTTTATGCTTTTTTGGAATAACGTTTCAGGTGGATGGGATTCGTTGTTTGGACTTCTGTCTCCTCAGTGAGATTTTCAATACCAGATGCCATCAAGTAGACTCTGACTTGTGGCAACCCCATGTGTATGAGAGTAGAACTGGGTTCCATAGATTGTTCTGATTTTTCAAAGCAAATCTCCAGGTTTTTCTTCTAAGATGCCTCTGGGTGGACATCCAACCTTTCAGTTATCAGTCAAGTATGTTTGTTACATATTTGTATTATCCATGGACTTAAAATGTAAGAGTTGGTTGAATCATGTTTCTAATAGCTCCAAGAAAACTTTTTTTTTTTTTTTTTCAGCCTATGGCTGTGTGTGCGTACATTTAAGTCTGTTGTCAAGAGAGAAAAGCCCATGTATGTGTGTGTTTTGGGAAAGAGATAATTTAGGGTTGGGAGAAAGTAAAAAAACAGAGATTTCGATGCTCCGTTAAAGTAAGCAAATATGTTACATTAACTGATTTCTTTCCTATCAAATTTTGGTGCCAGGGTATATCTCTGTTCTATTCCTAAATCTCTTCTTCCAAATGGGAAAGATAGTTGAGATAATGCAATCTTTTTTTTTTTTTTTAAGAGATGATCCAGCAGAAGCCCAGGGTGCTAAATTACTTTTCCACTGTTACCCACTCAAACCTGCAAATTTATGAGAATACTTTAGAAGATCTCTGTCAAGTACACTGCCTGCCTAGCTTTAGGAATTTAATTAATAATATCTTTAAAAAAAAAAAATGGTTTTCCACCTCAAAAATTCCATATAGAATTATATGAAACTTAAATTAATTGTTAAAATATAAAATAGAGTTGACAGTGAGTTGAAAGTCTCACTAAACTTATTAAAGTTCATTGTTGATCCCCAAACAAAGAACTTTGTTATGTCAGATCTTTCTTTCAGTCTGGCAGGATATGTCAAGCTTGCATTATATATGCAAGCCAGCTCATTCTCTGAACAGTTTGGGAGTCAAGACACTCAATGATAAAAATTGGCCATGTTCTGACTCTACAAGAAAATAACTAGTGACTTATATTTTAATTAGAGTGCAAACTCAATATCTACCTTCCAGTGTTTGCAGCACCATAGCTATTTCTAAAGATGGGATTGTCTACAGAAAAGGCTAATGCAATTATACTCCTGGTATAGCCTGCAGAAATTAGAGTGGAGCTGCCATGCTTCATAATATAATTTCTTAGCAATACCACCCTAGAAATTGAAGGCTTAGGATGCTGGTGAATTTCTCATTAATGGAACTGCAGGATAATAGGTTTAATGAAATGTCCTAATTTTATTTTCATTATAGCTTTTTAGTCATTGCAGATAGATCACCAATGATTGCAACAGCAAAATTTTGTTTTGTTTTGCTTTTTAAGTCACTGGAAAAATCAGCATGCTAGGGCCTCT
>NW_006922212.1:1002737-1018790 GCF_000298275.1 Orycteropus afer afer
TTCCTTATTTATTGTCCAGGCTTGCATGCATATGAGGTGATTGAAAACACGATGGCTTGGGTTAGGTACCCCTAAGTCTTCAAGGAGACATCTTTGCTCTTCAGTAATTTAAAGAAGTCTTTTGGAGCAGATTTGCCCAGTGCAGTAAGTTGTTTGATTTGTTGACTGCTGTTTGCATTGGTGTTGATTGTTGAACCAATCAGTATGAAATCTTTGTGATGTAAAATGTTAACTATCAAGGAAACTGGATATGGCATATATGAGAATGCTGTACTACTCTCACCATTTTTTTTTTTTTTGGTAAATCTAAAAGTATTCTAAAATAAAAAAAATGTTTATTTAATAAATAAATAAAATAGTTGATAGGAAATGACATAATGGGGGGAAGACAAAGTTTGGAGACAATATTTGGAATGAAAATTTGGCTGACATTATTCAGAAGTATTGTTCCCTTTTTTTAAAAATTATTATTGTGATTGGGGTAAAAGTTTACAGAACAAATTCATTTTCCATACAGCACAGAAACATTGTTCTTATAAGCAGTTTTGAGAAAGAAAAAGAGCCTTTTCTATTTCCTCTCAATGTTTTTAGTTCTCAGTCAATAAATTAGGTAGAGATACACAAAATACAAACATGATCAAAACTCACAGTTCCACTGATAATTCTTGAGGTGAATCCTTACATTTCCTTTGATCTGGGAGACACAGAGATGAAACACTGAAACCATCCAAAATACATTACTTACTTCTTATCTCCCATGTTCAGAGCAACTCTCATATTTATACATTCAGCTTTTATCTTGGAAGTTGCTTTTGAGTTGTGGAATTATTTACTCTGTGTCATAATCCAAGCCCAGAGCATACTTCTAAGCCTCAGTGTGGCCTGCAGCTCCCACCCAAGGCATTGCAAGAACAGAATAACTTACTGTGAAAAGAGAAGGCGACTGATCAGGTCCGTCTGCTGCAATACTGTCCGGAAGATTCTTTGTCCTGATCAAAAAGCATGAGTGCAAATTAAAAATAAATAGATGCAGCTCATTTTTGGTGCTACATTTCTAAGAAGTCTGCCCTGAGATGGTTGACTCTGTGAGTCACAGTCATAGAGAAATAGAGAGACATTTAATTTCCTGTAATTTTCCCCAGCAATGTCCTTCCTTATGCCACAGAGGAAAACTAACCAGGTGAAAACCCAGCCCCAGATCTAGCTCACCTGTGGAAGGCAGTAGTGAACATTTTTCTAAGGGAGACTTTTCATAGAGCTACTGATTAGAGACTGGCCCAAACCACACTTCCATCTTGACTCCTTCATGACTCGTTGGTTGAGTGGCTATTACCTACTTACCATTGCTACTTATCTGGGCTACTTATTTTGCTCGACTTTCTGTAACAGAAATATCACAAGTGAGTGGGTTTAAAGAACAAAAATTTATTTTTTCATAGTTTTGGAGGCTAAAACTCCAAACTAAGGGCTTTGCTTTATCAACTCCTCCCTGGTTAGTAGATTTGGGCTTTCTTTGACAACTTGGAGATCCTCACATGGCTCCTGCCTTCGCCCTGGGTATGCACATCTTTGTATCTAAACTGCTCTTTTTATAAGTCAGAAATGATATGTTTTAGAACTAACCCTATCAGGCTGTAGTCTAACATGGCAAAGAAACCCTTATTTCCAAGCAGGACCACAACCATAAGTAGAGGAATTAGGATTACAACATACATTTCTTGGAGATAACCCTGAACATTCAGAAATGAGAAAGATCCAATCCTTACTTTCAAGAAGATGAAGCATCGATTAGAAATACAACATGTAAAGAGTCAGAAATGATGTTTAATCACTATGGATACAATTTTGCATGTGTTGTTGTTGTTAGGTGCTGTCTAAATTCTGACTCACAGAGACCCTGTGTACAACAGAACGAAACACTGCCCAGTCCTATACCATCCTCCCAATCTTTGCTATGCTTGAGCCCATAACTGCAGTTGCTGTGCAGTCCATCTCATTGAGGGTCTTGCATTTTGTTACTGACCCTGTATTTTACCAAGCATGATATTCTTCTCCAGGGACAGGTCCTTTCTGACAGCTTGATCAAAGTGTGTGGGACGGCCATTCTCACTTCTAGGAAGCATTCTGGCTTTACTTCTTCCAAGATGGACTAGTTCATTCGTCTGGTAGTCAATGGTATTTTCAATACTCTTTGCCAACACTATAATTCAAATGCATCAGTTCTTCTTTGGTCTTTCATATTCATTGTACAGCTTTTACATGCATATGAAGCTATTGAAAATACCATAGCTTGGGTCAGGCACAGCTTAGTTTTCAAAGTAACATCTTTGCTCTTTTACACTTTAAGAGGTTCGTTTTGCACATAGACTGTAAAAATTAGAACAGAGAACCCACAATTCTGCTGGAGCTGTGGGGGTTAGTTTCACAGAGAAAGTGATGTGGCTTTTAAGCTGAAACTCTAATGCTGAGTGACAGCTTGAAGTAGGAAGGGCATCTGGGTAGAGGAGAGATTAAATGACAAAGAATGGATTTAAGAAATGGTTTTAAATTTGGAGATTCCATTAGGGCAATTGCAAGGATTATTGTGTTGTTGGAATATGGGACATGACTAGTGAGAAAGGATGACAGGAATCATACATTCAGAGACATAGGCAAAAGCCAGGTTATAAAGAAAATTTTAGGCCATCTTAAGAATTTCAGACAGCAGGCAGTGAGGAGTAATTGGATAAATATAAAATGAGTAAGCATTACCCACCCAATGCGGTGGAGGCAGTTCCAACTCGTAGAGACACTACAGGACAGAGTAGGAAACCAAAAGGTTTCCAAGACTTTACAGAAAGCAGACTGTCACATCTTTTTTCCACAGAGTTGCTGGTGGGCACTACCCACCAATCTTTCAGTTATCAGCTGAGCGTTTTAACCACTGTGCTGTGAGAGCTCCTAGAGGAAGCATTGTTCTTGTTATTGTTATGTGCTATCAAGTCAGTTCTGACTCATAGCAATCCTATGTACAACAGAACGAAACACTTCTCAGTCCTGGGCCATCCTTACAATCATTACTGTTTGAGCCCATTGTTGCAGCCACTGTGTCAGTATATCTCATTGAATGTCTTCCTCTTTTTTGCTGACCTTCTGTTTTACCAACCATGATGTCCTTCTCCAGGGACTGGTTCCTCCTGACAACATGTCCAAAGTACACGGGACAAAGTCTCACCAACCTCCTTTCTAAGGAGCATTCTGCCTGTACTTCTTCCAAGACAAATTTGTTCATGCTTCTGACAGTTGGTGGTGTATTTAATATTCTTCACCAACACCAAATTTAAAAGCATCAATTTTTCTTCAGTCTTCTTTACTCATTGTCCTGCTTCCACATGCATATAAAGCAATTGAAAATACTATGGCTTGGAGCAGGCACACATTCATCCTCAAAGTAACATCTTTGCTTTTTATCATTTTAAAAAGTCTTTTTGAGCAGATTTTCCCTATGCAATATGTCATTAGATTTCTTGACTGCTGCTTCCATGGATGTTGATTGTGGATCCAAGTACAATGAAATCCTTCGCAACTTCAATCTTTTCTCTGTTTATCATGATGTTGCTTAGTGGACCAGTTGTGAGGATATTTGTTTTCATTATGTTGAGATATAATCCCCATTGAAGGTTATAGTCTTTGAACTTCATCAGTAAGTGTTTTTAATCTTCTTCACTTTCAGCAAGCCAAGGTTGTGTCAATTGTATATTGCAGATTGTTAATGAGCAGTCCTCCAATCCTGATAATGCATTCTTCATCATGTAGTCCACCTTCTCGGATTATTTGCTCAGCATACAGATTGAGTAAGCATAGTGAAAAGATACATCCCTGACATATACCTTTCCTTATTTCAAACCATGTAATATACCCTCATTATGTTTGAGTGACAGCTTCCCAGTATATGTACAGGTAAGAGTTTTGAAATTCCTAGTCCTTGCAATGTTAACCATAATTTGTCATGATCCACACAGACAAATGACTTTGCAGAGTCAATAAAGCACAGGTAATATCTTTCTGGTATTCTCTGCATTCAGCCAAGATCTATATGGCATCAGCACTGATGTCCCTAGTTCCATGTCCTCTTCTGAATATGGCTTGCATTTCTGGAAGTCCCATGTCAATATTCTGCTTCAGCTGTTTTTCAATTATCTTCAGCAAGATTTTCTTGTGTGTGATATTAATGATATTTTTCAATAATTTCCACATTCTGTTGGATCATCTTTTTTTGGAATGGGCACAAATATAGATCTTTTCCAGTTGGTTGGCCAGGTCCCATCTTCCAAATTTCTTAGCATAGACAAGTGAGCACTTTCAGTGTTATATATGTTAGTTCATTCCCTGGAGAAGGATATCATGCTTGGTAAAGTGGAGGGTCAACAAAAAGGGGAAAGGCCCTCAATAAGAAGAATTGACACAGTGGCTGCAGCAATGGGCTCTGGTATAGCAAGGATCATGAGGCTGGCACAGGACCGGGCAGTGTTTCATTCTGCTGTGCGTAGGGTTGCTATGAGTTGGAAATGATGCAATGGCACCAAACAACAACAACATCTATTTGTTGAAATGTCTGAAGTGGGGTTCTGTCAATTCCTAGTGCCCTGTTTTTCACCAGTCTTCAAGGCAGCTTGGATTTCTTCCTTCAGTACCATTGGTTCTTGGTCATATGCTACCTCCTGAAACAGCATTCTATAATTATTGAATAATTAAAAAACAAATAGGATAATCACATTCCTTGCTAACACTTTAACTTTCACTGCTATAAAAATTAACCCATGTTTATTAGTAAGCACTGGTGGGGTGTTTTATTAACTTAAAGATTTTATAGTTGAGAACTATGTCTTTGCTAATAAAGACCAAGACTTCAGCTAGTTCATTCTGGTTCAACATCCTGCTGAGAATTTGGTTTTCCACCTCACATACACTGAATCAGAATCTACATTTTAACAAGATAACGAGGAATCTATAAGAGTCACTTAAGCATCTTGTTAAAATGTAGATTATGATTCAGTGTACTGGAGTGGAAAGGCAAATTCTCAGCATTGGTTCAAACTGGAATGAAACAATTCAAAGTCCTGGAAAAAACAACTACAAATGTTCTCTCTCCCTCTGTGCCCTAGTGTAAATGTTTTATATATCAGCAAATGGGAGGTAAGAACATTATGATATTGTCAATTTCCATGCAATAAAATATCTCCGTGGACCTGGTTATTTATACATTCAACAAGTATTTTTTAAATACTTTGTATTTACAAGTACCAGGAACCATTTAAGCAAAAAAAAAAAAAAAAAAAAAATGTAAGGAAAGTCTCTACCTTTAAGTAGTGTATGGTCTTGTGGAGGAACCAGATGAATAAATAAATAAGTACAATGAAGTGTAATAGTTGCAGTAAGAATAATTTTTAGAAGGAACAAGGGGAGAATGGAGAAGAAATGGGTCAGGTTACCCTTTTTGTGGGTGCCAGGATTGGGCTAAGAAAGACGTTTTCAATAGGTGGCATCTGGATTGAGGTAGATATAGGGTGAGGAAATTTATATAGGGATTCTATTATATTAGGCATGAAGAAGAGGAAGACCTTAATGAGTTTAGAACTCCAAAACCTGCTGAGCTCAGTTGTACCACTTATCTGAATATCCCCCTAGGAGGTACACCCACATCATAGTCGGGTAGTGTACACATGCACACTGGTGAAGGTGTGCAGTACAACTTTTCATAGCATTCCTACATATCAATAGTGCAGCTGATATAAGGGATGAGAGCCGAGGTGGCAAAAGAAAAGGCTACTGAAGTTGCTTGGCTCTCAATCATGCTACCAAGTCCAGATTGAACTCTGCAGGTAAAGGAAGCATTGGATGATTTTAAGGTGGGAAAGTGGATGGAGGAGGTGGTGTTGAGGAGACACTGGGCTTGTACACAGGCTATTATGAACCCCTTGTGGTTGATAGATGATAATTTATCTAATGCAGTGCATTCTTTCAATACTGGGCATTTGGTATTTATGCAAGCCTTTTTTCATGGATTTTTTCTCAGGCTAATTCATATTCTCCCAGACTAGGCTTTTGCATTTTCTACAAAGCCTCTGATTATTTCTCCACTTCAATGTAGGTCTTTCCTTTATGGTTTTATGGTACTCTGGACCTTCTCTCTCATTGCATTTTTCCAGTAGACTGTTTGCTGTCTCCCCCATCAAAGTGAACAGTCTGGGAAGAAACAAAGTCTTGACTTCCATATTCTTATGTATATACATATTTTTATTGTGATAAAAAAATATATGTAACAAGATATTTGCCATTTCAATATTCTTCACACGTACAATTCAGTGACATTAACTCTGTTCGTCATGTTGTGTAACCACTAACATTATTTGTTTCCAGATTTTCCTGCCACCTTAAACAGCAGCTCATTGCCCCCTGGCAATGAGTCCCAGTACTTTTTATTGGGTTCTGTAGATAAAGATAGCCACTCTCTGGGTAAAATATCCCATCTAAGAGTATAACAACGAATCCATGTATCACAGGGACATAACTACATAGTTTACTGACAAAAGCATGTCACGGGGAAAAGTCAGAAGCCTTCATGTGCACAATAGTAACCGATTTATGGCTTTCCTTGACACTCTAGACCTATTCACTTGCCATGGATAGAAATGTGGCCGTGCTGCTTGAAAAATCATGATGTTTCTTCTCATGATGTTCCCTCAAAAATATTTGTAGATACTGCCCTTCAGGTCTGGAATTGAACCCGCTTCTGTGGCTTCCAGCCAAGCAAAAGACAGGCTTATGAGCTGAATATTTACATCAGGCAGATACACTCCTTGGAGAGATCAATCTTGAGAAAACAGAAGGGCTGTGTATGCACAGGGAGACAGCTCAGGGGGCAGGACTACATGGGAAAGAAGGACACAGGGAGGAGGTGGCTATGGGGAGGAAGTGGGAGGAGAGCTGTTGCATTGTGGGGGATTACAGTCAATGTCATGAGACAAAGTGTATGTGAACTGCTGTAAGGAAAATGAATTTGCTCTGTAAACTTTCACCCAGATCACAATAAAATTAGAAAATATATATTTGTAGATAGACATTATAATTAATATCCTATGAGTGTACTGGGTACAGAATATACACAAACACATCCTAAGAGGGACTCATTTTGGATTCTCTATGCCAGTCTGAACAGTTACCCAAATGTCATGATATCAGTAGACTGTTTTATCCTAAGGAAAGTGATGATGGATGTGTTTTTCTGTATGATTTATTATAATCTAAACCCCAAACAATAACAACAACAAAGAAATACCTCACTGCTGTAGACTCATATCTATGCCTCTTAGATTTCCAAGGTGGTATCTCTATGGAAGTAGATTGCACAATCTTCCTTCTGAGGAGTGGCTGGTGGATTTGAACTGCCAGCCTTCTGGTTAGCAGTCAGATGCGTTAGGCACTACACCAGCAGAGCTTTATTATAATCTACATTCACATTTAATTTTCTACTTTTTCCCTTTCCCCTTAAGGCCAAGCCAAATAATTTTAAAGCAAGTTCATTAAACAAAAGCTATGCCTTCAATGTCTCTAGTGTTTAAACATCAACCTGTTAATATATTGTCCCCTGATTCAAAAATTTTTCCATTCTACTTACTAGAAAAACCTTTTTCATTCTCTTATTTGATAGTAGCACTTGCCTTGTGTTTTATTTTTCTTTTATCTTTCTTTGTTGTGTTTTGTTTTTCACTCCCATAATCTGGTTCACTTCCCACTTTTGAAACATTCCAAATTAGCATTGATAATCTTAGCTCAGGGTCCTAGTTTTTTGCTTTATTTTGTCCTTTCTTTTCTCCATTATTTCTTGTCCCTGGATGGCAAAAATAATTGCTTACCTACTAACCAAAAGATTGGTGGCTCAAACCTCCCCAGAGGTGCCTTGAAGCTGATTGAACATACTCTTCAAATCAATTAGCTGTACAAGACCAAAGGGCAGCATTTGTCCCAAGACAAAGCTCAGAAGGCAGAAAGGGGCAGGAAAGAAGGCAAAATGGAAAGAGGGAACCCAGGGAGTAAGCAGGGAGAGTGTTGTGACATTGAGAAAATTGTAACTAATTTTACAAAACAGAATGTGTATAAATTGTTCAATGGAAAACTAATTTGCTATGTAAACTTTCACCCAATCCACAATAAAAGGTACAACAACAGCAACAACAAAAATGATTAGAGCCTAGAAAACCTGATGGGGCAATTCTAGCCTGCCAAAGGGGTTACTATGAGTCAGAATTGATTTAACAGCGCCCAACAAGTATATAGACTTCTACCAACTCATCTCTCTGTTTCAGATCAGGGTCTTAAAATAAGGATAGTAAAGCCTATTTTTAAAAATATTATGAGATACATTGATGAATGGGTGGATGGATGGATAATGGAGGGTGGGACGGATAGTTGAATGGATAGATTGGTAGGTAAGTAGGTAGGTAGGTAGATAAATAGACAAATAGATAAACAGGTAGAGACAGATAATAGATATGGATATGGATATAGATGTAGGTATTTCTTTTCTTCTAGTTTTGTCCCTGTAAATACAGAATGTAGTGGATCCTCAAGTGAAGATAGAAACACCTAGAGTGAAACCTTCCATTTTTTCTCAGCGGGATATGTTTATTTATAAAGTATCAGATTTCATCCAAGTTCTATTAATCTAGGAGGCAGGACCCTGAGTCTTAATATGAAAGACAATGAGGTTTTTTTTTTTTTACTCCCTCTTTAAAGAACTATATCTGTGAGAAGGCAATACAGGACAGAAATTTAATAACACAGCATTGAAGAGAAATAATTCAATAATGTGCTTCATGATAAAATGTTTTATGCATTTTAAAGTGAGGTTTGTGGAAATTAAAATTAAATAGCTAAACCACATAAATTCCTAATCTTGTAGGATTGGGTAAAAAATATAAATGTAATTTTTATATGTGAAAATAAAAAATCATTACAATGATAATGGCTCTTTAGCTCTAATGTTCAGATTCCCAAAGTTCTCATCTATGCCACGGCAATATTCCTGAATTTGTATTCAACGGAAGGATCCAGAGTACAGCTTTGTAATATGAGGAGCTGAGAGCCTGTTTTTCATCATCCCAAAGGATTTTAGAAAAGCATATCAAGGGTGATCATTTTTAAATATGTCTCTTGAATATTAGAAACTTAGTTCAATAAATATTGTGATTTCCTGTGGCTGCTAGAATAAATGACCACACACTGAGTGGCTTAAAATAGTACAGGCTTATTCTCTCCTAATCCAGAAGTCCAAAATCAGTACCACAGGGCCACCATCAAGGTGTAGGTCCCACCTGGCTTCCTCTAAAAATCAAGAGAAGAATCTGTCCCTTGCTTCTTCCAGCTGCTGGTGGCTGTCAGAGTTTTTTGGCTTGTGACCACATCTCCCCAAACATCTTCAAATGTTTCTCTTTTGTCTTCACCTCATTTTGTCATTTTTGTGTGTCAAATCTTCTTCTGCCTCCCTCACAAGAAAAAAAAAACTGACTGCCATCAAGTCGATTCGACCCACAGCAACCCCTCCCTGGGTTTCAGAGGTGATATCTCTACAGAAGTAGATTGTCCAACCTTCCTTCTGAGGAGTGGCTGGTGGGTTTGAACCACCAGCCTTCTGGTTAACAATCAAATGCCTTAGGTACTACGCCACCAGAGCTCCTTCCCTCATATGAGGAGCATGTTGTTTTTTTTTTTGTTGTTGTGTACTGTCAGTCAATTCCAATTCACAGGGTAAAGTAGAACTACTCCATAAGGTTTATAAGGCTGTAACATTTACAGGAGAAGATTACCAGGTCTTTTTCCCCCAAGGGAGTAGCTGGTGGGTTTGAACTACTAAGCACTTAACCATTCAAGATAAACTGGCCATGTTAAGTAACATTTATAGTTTCAGGGATCCGGGCATGGTTATCTTTTGGGTAGGCCTTTTGTCATCTAACCAAAAAATATTAGTTTTTAATGAAATCATTATCATGCATGACCTGACATTCATTAGGAAATAATCAGCTAATGGAGGGTTGCACCTCTTTATCAAGTCTTGTGTAGAAAGGGCATTCGTTGTGTGGTATAGGCCATAAGTGTGGGGGCCTGAGTTCCACTGTCTTTTTCTATCGTGTCTTCTCTAAGTCCCAATCCCACTTTCATCTGAAATATGAAGATTAGCACAACCTGAATCCACGTCAGCGAAGTTCTGATGTTTAAATACTTAGCAAATGATAAAACATATTTGCATAACAATAGAAAATTTGGACATTTTCCAAAGTGTAGCTTTCAGTGATATTTTAGGGATGAGAGACTAGCAAGGTCACTTTTAAAACCAGTTGCCATTGTAAATGATTGTAACTCATGGTGACCCCCTGTGTATAAGAGTAGAACTGTGCTCCAAAGGCTCTTTAAAAGCTGATTTCCTGGAAGTAGATGACCAGGCCTTTCTTCCAAGGTGCCTTTGGGTGCCCTTGAGTGTCCAATCTTTTGGTTAGCAGCTTAGCATGTTAACCATTAGCACCATCTAGGAGCTCCAGTGCTGTTACACCTATAAGAAAAAAGATGTTAGGAGAAATAGTCTGATATGGAAACTATGAAAAACATTAAACTTTGACTCATTGCCATCCAGTTGATTCTGACTCATTCTGACCCCATTGGGTTTTCAAGGCTGTAAATCTTTATGGATGTAAATGGCCTCAACTTGGAGCAGTAGATGGGTTCAAACCACTAACCTTTCAGTTAGCAGCCAAATACCTTAACAACTACACTAGAGCTCCAAGAAAAACATGAAGAAAGGCAATAAAGGGCATATATATATATTTTTTTAATGTGTTTGTTTCCTCCTCTCACCCTTACCTGACCCTGGTTAGCCTGTATATAAAGGAATGATTATAACAGGTGATGCTATTGGGAAAAGGCCTTCATCTAAGGGAATCTTGGGAACTATGGGAGGGAAAGTGGAGGGACTTCCATAGCTCATATTTTTGAAGTGACCCTTTGGTTTTGTAAAGAATATGTAATATAATCAGTCATAACCTATGGCATGGATTGCCCACATACTCAGAGTGCAATACATTTATCATCTGTGTTTCACCATGATTATTGTACCATTAGCATGAAAACACTGCCTTTTCCATCTGCAGAGTCTAGGTGAATAGGACTATGAAGCAGCAAATTGCTAGGTATAATGTGTCAGTTTACCAAAAAATTACAAAGTTAAAGCAATTGACAGACAAAATTCTCAATGACACTCATTTTTTTTTTCATCCTGACTGCTCTAAAGTAGAGTTTCCGCTAAATATTTCCAACTAATGTAATTCATGAGAGAAAATAATTAAAGGCAGTGTTTTTTCCCCAGGCTTCTGCTCTTTGTTTGAGAAATTTAAAATTATTCTACACAGCTGTCAATTCTATATCAAGCACTGTCACTGCAAAGTCATGCTAAGAATTCCCAGTGCTCTTTGTTGCCACCCCAACCAGACACATGACTTTTTCATATACTGACTTGACTTTACTCTAAAGAACCCCTTATTCAAGTTTTCATTCTGTGCCCACTAGAATTTTGTACATTGAATTTCTGTGAAGTCCCAATTTCTACTTTTTAAATCTGAATTTCTAAAGGACTGCATGGAAATTGGATACCATATTCATATTTTTATTTATTTTAATTGGTTATTGTTTTCAATTACCATCAGAAAATACTTTATTCTCTGTATGCCTTATATCTTTTCCTGGAAGCAGGCCAACAACAGAGCCCATATTGTTTTTATCAGTGGTCATTCATAGTCGGCGTGAATGGAAGAACAGGGAAAGGAGTAGATGTTCCAGCTATTGGTTGAGATTTAGACAATGTAAGGCATTTTCCCATATTCTGTGACTCAACAACCTATTTCAACATGTATTTGTTAGGATAGAGTAAGTTTTGCTGCAGTAACAAATGACCCGCAAATATCCATGTCTTACAACAACAAAAGGTATTGTTGACCATTGTGGGTCAACTGTGGCTTTGTTCCATGTTATCTTTATTTTGGGAACAGAATAATGGAGCAGTTAATTTCTAGCTAGAATATTGCCAGTCATCATATCAGAGAGAAAAGAGGCAAGGTCCCAACTTGTAAGTGATAACGTTACGTTTCATTGTCCAAAGTGAATTATATGGCAAAGCCTGATGACAGTAGGGCAGTAAAATGTAACTTTCCCTTAGGAAGGAGCAGCATATATTTTTGAAAATCTACTACTGGCTTCTCATACTACATATGAACCAGGCACTAAAATAAGCATTTACAAATACTAAGTCTATAATTATAATGGACTATTCTCATTTGTAACCCTTATTTTGAAGAGGAAGAAAAAACTCAGCAGTACGCCTATGCTCACACATCTCAGAATGGAAGAGTCATGGATAAGATCCAGATCTTTCTGACTACATAGGCTAGCTCTTACCAATAACTCTAGTTGTATTTCCAATGGTGTATTTACCACAATTAGTATTTTCTCTAAAGAGGAACAAAATGGTGGGAGAGGGGGAATATAAAAATCCTGCAAGTAGTATTTTCCTTAAAAAGGAAGAAAGAGGGAAAAGAAATAATAACAACAACAATGACAAGTTAAGCTCTTCATAATCTTTGACTTTCCCTCAATAAATTTATCATCTACAAGAAGAAATGAAATACATGAATTATGGAATTAAGGGTTTCAGTGATAAGCATCTCCCCAGATTTTAGCAAATTTTCACAAAGAAATAGATTTTCTCACTCATATAGCTGTTCAGTGTGAGCTTTCCTTGCAGACTGGAGGTTTTTCTGTCCTACAAAGTTCAGAATCCCAGTTCTAGCCAACTTCTTTCTCCACCATCTTCAGGACCTCAGTGTCCCCTGCATTTTGTGCATGGGGAAAGAAGTCAACCAGGTACAGTTACTTCCCATCCACACGACCCTGGAAATTACACAAGAGCTAGTAACATGGCCCCATGTAGATACAAGGTCATCATAGAAGAGGACTCATGGAGTTGGATGAGATTTGCAGCACCGTTGCCCCAAAGGACTCAGCCATTTTATAATACAAAGTGGTATGGAAATAAGTACCAAAGAGATACAAATACTGTTCAATTCATGGAGCAGTTGTTTCTTCTTTTCTTTCTTGACAGGCAACTAATAAAAAGAAATACGTTTTTGTCAAGAAATCTATTATATTTCTTTCTAGATGTTTTACCAAATATATTTAGGATATATAAAATCAACTATGATGGATTTCAATCTTCAAGAGGCTGCCATGGTCTTTTCCAATTGTGGTTAGATGCCATCGAGTCAGCTCTGACTCACAGCAACACTGTGTAAAACAGAACGAAACACTGCCTTGTCATGCACCATCCTTACATTTTTGCTATACTTGAACCCATCATTGCAGCCATGTCAGTCTGTCCAGTTGAGGGTCTTCCCCCTTTTCACTGACCCTCTTCTTTACCAACCTGATATTCTTCTCCAGGGAATGGTCCCTTCTGACAACATGACCAGAGTAAGTGAGACAAAGTCTGGCCATTCATGCTTCCAAGGAACATTCTAGCTGTACTTCTACCGGGACAGATTTGTTTGTTCTTCTGGCAATCCATGATGCTTTCAGTATTCTTCACCAACATCATAATTCAGAGGCATCAGCTCTTCAGTCTTCCTTACTTATTGTCCAGCTTTCATGTGCTAAGGTGACTGAAAATGCCATGGCTTGGGTTAAGAGCACCTGAGTCTTCAAAGTGATATATTTGCTTCTCAACATTTTAAAGAGCTCTTTTGCAATGGATTTGCCCAGTGCAATATGATGTCTTATTTTTTGACTACTGCTTCCATGGGTGTTGATTGTGCATCTAAGTAAAATGAAATCCCTGACAACTTCAGTCTTTTCTCCATTTATCTTAATGCTGCTTAATCATCCAGTTGTAAGTATTTTTGTTTTCTTTATGTTGAGGTGTAATCCATACTGCAGACTGTAGTCTTTAATCTTCATTAGTAAGTGCTTCAAATCATCTTTACTTTCAGCAAACAAGGTTGTGTCATTGGCATATCATAGGTTGTTAATGAGTCTTCTTCCAATCCTGATGCCATGTTCCTCTTTATATAGTCAAGCTTCTCAGATTACTTGCTCAACACAGAGATTGAGTGATATAGTGAAAGATACAACCCTGATGCTTACCATTCCTGATTTTGAACCAGGCAATATCCCCTTGTTCTGTTTGAATGACAGCCTCTTGCCTGTGTACAAGCTCCTCATGAGCACTATTAAACATTCTAGAATTCCCATTCTTCTCAATGTTATCCATAATGTGTTATAATCCCCACAGTCAAATGTCAATAGAACACAAGAAAATGTCTTTCTGATATTATTTGCTTTCAGCTAAGATCTGTCTGACTGACATCAGCAATGATATCATTCCATGTTCTCTGTGGAATCCAACTTGAATTTATGGAAGTTCCCTGTTAGTATACTATTGTAATGATTGCTTTTGAATTATCTTCAGCAATATTTTACTTGCGTATGATATTAATGATATTGTTTGATTATTTCCACATTCTATTGGATCATTTTCTTTGGAAAGGGCACAAATAACAATCTCTTCCAGTTGATCAGCCAGATAACTGTCTTCCCAATTTCTTGGCATAAATGAATATGTGCCTCCAGGAATGCATCCTTTTGTTGAAATATCTCAATGGGTATTTCATCAATTCCTGGAGTCTTTTTTATTCACCAGTTCCTCCACTGCAGCTTGGATTTCTTCCTTCAGTACCATTGGTTCTCAATCATATGCTACCTTCTGAAATACTTGAACATTGACCAATTCTTTTTCGTACAGTGACTCTCCGTATTTATTTCTTCCATTTTCTTTTGATATTTCCTGCATCATTCAATATTTTGCCCATAGAATTTTTCAATGTTTCAAGTCGAGGCTTGAATTTTTTCTTCAGTTCTTTTAGCTTCTCCAATTAGACTTTATAAAATTCAGGAAAAGAATGACTTTTGTATGAAGCTTACTCATAGCTGAGCAAGCAGTTGGAGGAGCCTGTCTCTTCACCTGTAAAACAGGAGAAATAATAATACCTGTATCACAAGACAAATATGGGGTTTTAAGTTAGATAGTGCTTATAGAGTCTTTCTGAAATTCTTAAAGGCACTTCATTTTCACTGTCTCACAACCCATGAGAATTAGTACACACAGATATTTCTACAGCCTGGTTTCTGAGTATTAAATGCAAATTTAAGGAAACTCATCCAGCTCCATTTATGAAATTTGAGCAAAATATATAAAATTTTCAAAGTGGAGTAAAGGAGATAGTTTTACCCTAAGCATGGTGACCTTGCCTTGGCTCCAAGGGATACAACCTTTGGAATATTTGGGGTGCTTTTGTCTGAGACTTCCAGACCACAGCTGCTGATTTGTGTTGGTGACCGTGGGCTGACTAGGTCAGGAAAGACTCCTGGTTGAGGGCTTCTTGATAGATGAGAACATCTGTTCTCAGGAGAGAAGTGTGTCCCTTATGACATGGAAGCTTCATGTTGGGAACTCTTCTGGACCTTGTTTCATCTCTCTCTCTCTTTTTAATGCATTTTATTGAAATATAATGTATGTACAGTGAAATACACAAAACTAAAGTGACATGGGTCAGTGCATTTTTTTTTTTTACTGTTCCCTTCCCTCCCCTCCCAACCCTGGCAACCAATAAAGAAAGTTTCCCTCAATATATAAACCTTTCCTTGACCATCCACAACAACAAACTAATACTATATTTGTCCTTCTGTGATTGATTTATGTCACTCAGCATAATGTCCTCCAAGCTCATCCATATTATGTGGTGTTTTGCAGACTCTACATTATTCTTTAGTGCTGCATAGCATTCTATTGTGTCTATGTACCTTAGTTTGGTCATCCACTCTTCCACTATAAATCTTAGAGATAAGTCCCTTGCCAGATATGTAATTATTGGCATATATGAATTTGTTTTTGATATGTGCTTGTTTGTGGTGTCAATT
>NW_006922212.1:1023930-1026015 GCF_000298275.1 Orycteropus afer afer
ATGCATCTCACCTGGCAATAAAAATAACCCAAAACCCAAGGAGTGGAAAAAAAAAACAAAACACTGCCATTGAGTCAATTTCAACTCATGGATACACCCATTGTGTTTCTGAGTCAGTAACTCTTTACAGAGGTAGACTGCTCAGTCTTCCTTCTGCTGGGTGACTGCTGGGTTTGAACAACCAACCTTTTGGTTAACAGTCAAATGCCTCAGTCACTGTTCCACAAGATCTTTTTAAAAATAACCTAAAGCCCATGCTGAAAAACCAAACAACAGCACTCATCCAACCCTGGTTCTCAAATTGAAACATGTATTAGATACCCTGGAGAGCTAGTTCAAATGTAGATTTTGGCAGTTCATGCCCAGAGAATCTGCTTCAGTAGATCTGAGTTGGACCTGAGTATTTGCATTTCTAACAATTCCTACCATCATTTATCTGCCATTTGTCACTTGTTGTGCTGTGGTGACTTGTGTTGCTGTGATACTGGAAGCTATGCCACTGGTATTGCTTCAACTATCAGCAGAATCTGGAGCTTGAAGACAAAGACAGATTGGGACTAAGAAGGACAGGGCGATACACTTCTGAAGAAATTGGCCACAGAAAACTATATGTGTAGCAGTGAAACACTTTTGGATACATTACTGGGAAAATATTAACAGCAGTGAGACACTGTCTGATACAGTGCCTGAAGATGAGCCCCTCAGGTCAGAAGGCATTCAAAATGTGAGAAGGGAATAGTTGCTTCCTCAGAGTAGAGTTAAACTTAATAACATGGATAGAGAGCAGCTTTTGAGACCTCCATTTGCTGGTGGGGCACAACTCAAAATGGGAAGAAATAGCTGTAAACTTTCATTGATAATCAGAGTGTGGAATGTGCAAAGTATGAATCTAGGAATATTGAAAGTAGTCAAAATGAAATGGAATGTATAAAGATGGAAGTAATTAGTGAGTTCAAATTGACTAGTATTGGCTATTTTGAATCAGACAAACATATGGTCTTCTATGCCAGAATGACAAATTGAAGAGGAATGGTGTTGAATTCATTGTGAAAAGGAACATTTCAAAATCCATCCTGAAGTACAATGCTGTCAGTGATAGAATATTATCCATATGCCTACAAGGAAGACCAGTTAATACTACTATTATTCAAATTTATTCACCAACCACTAAAGCCAAAATGAAGAAATTAAAGATTTTTACCAACTTCTGCAGTGAGAAATTGACCCAACATGCCATCAAGATGACAGCTAATTACTAGTCATTGGATTGAGAAAGTTGGAAGCAAAGAAGAATCACCAGTAGTTGAAAAGCATTGTCCTTGGTGATAGATATGATGACAGAGATCACAAGATAGAATTGTACAAGATCAATGACTTACTCATTGTAAATACCTTTTTTCAACAACATAAGTGGCAATTATATACGTGGACCTCACCAGATGGAATACACAGGAGTCAAATAAACTATATCTGTGAAGAGAGGAGATGGACAAGCTCAGTATCATCAGTCAAAATAAGGCCAGGAGCTAACTGTGGGACAGATCAGATGCAAATTCAAGTTGAAGCTGAACAAAATTAAAAGAAGCCCATAACAGCCAAAATACAACCTTGATTATATTCCTCTCGAATTTAGTCCATATGAAGAATAGATTTGACAAATTGAACACCAGTAAACAATGACCAGATGAGCTATGGGATAACATAAAAAATGTCATACACAAAGAAACCAAAAAGTCATTTAAAAGACAGACAAGGAAGAAGAGACCAAAATGGATGTCAGAAGAGACTAAAATCTTGCTCCTGAATGAAGAGTAGCTAATGTTAATGGAAGAAATGATGAGATAAAAGAGCCAAATGGAAGAGTTCAAATGGCAGCTCAAGAAGACAAAGTAAAATATTATAAAGAAATGTGCAGAGACCTGAAGTTAGAAAACAAAAGGGAAGAATATGCTCAGCATTTTTCAGACTGAAGGAGCTTAAGAAAAAATTCGAGACTCGAAGTGCAATATTGAAGGATGCTATGGGCAAAATACTGAATGATGGAGGAAGCATCAAAATAAGATGGAAAGAATACACAGACTCACT
>NW_006922212.1:1026454-1032675 GCF_000298275.1 Orycteropus afer afer
GCAAGTAAAATTTTGGTGAAGTTAATTCAAAAATGGTTGCAGCAGTACATTGACAGGTACCTTCCAGAAATGGAATTCTGAAGAGTACATGGAAAGAGAGATATCATTGCTGATGTCATATGGATCTTGGCTGAAAGCAAAAATACCAGAAATATGTTTACTTGTATTTCATTGACTATGCAGAAGCTTTTGACTGTGTGTATCATACCAAATTATGGATAACACAGGGAAGAATGGGAATTCCAGAACACTTAATTGTGTTCATGAGGAACCTGTACACAGACAAGGAGGTTGCCATTTGAACAGAACTAGGGGATACTGGGGAGCTCTGGTAGCATAGTGCCTAAAGCACTTTACTGCTAACCAGAAGGCTGGCAGTTCAAACCCACCAGCCACTCCTCAGAAGGAAGGTTGGGCAATCCTACTTCTGTAGTAATACTGCCTCAGAAACCCAAGGAAGGATTGCTGTGAGTTGGGGCCAACTCGACAGCAAACAACAACAACAACAGGGGATACTGAGTAATTTAAAATAAATAAGGTCATGCATCAGGGTTGTATCCTTTCACCATACTTATTCAATCTGTATGCTGAACAAATAATCCAAGAAGCAAGACTATATGAAGAAGAACGCAGCATCAGGATAGGAGGAAGATTTATTAACAACCCATGATATGCAGATGACACAACCTTGCTTGCTGAAAGTGAAGACAACTTGAGGCACTTAGTGATGAAGATCAAAGACTCCAGCCTTCAGTATGGATTATACCTTAACATAAAGAAAACAAAAATCATCACCTCTGGACTGATAAGGAACATCACGATAAGTGGAGAAATTCTTGAAGTTGACATGGATTTCTCTGGAGCAAAGAAGAGTAAAGAAAATCAAGGATGCACAATGAGAATCTCAATGTATGTGACCCAGAGACCACAAGAATCATGGTGCCTGGCTATCTATCAATGCCGGCCTCTCAGAAAGAGATCAAAAGTGGAGATCCTGTATAGAGTCGGAGAAGAATGTGGAAAAAAACTCAAAATCATAAAAAAGATCTGGTTGCCTAGTCTGATGCAGACTGGTGAAACCCCAAGAATATAGCCCCAAGTTTCCCTTCAGGCCTGGGATTGATCTTACTCCTGTGGCTTAACTCACAGCCAACCAATAGACAGGACTCTGAGCTGAACAATTGCAGCAGGGAGATGCAGTCTTTAGAAATGTCAACCATGGGAGATCAGAGGGAAACATTGGGATAGGAAGAAAGGTAGGGAGGCAGGAATGAATATGTAAGAAGGACACGGGGGAGGGTAACTCAAAGGGAAGAAGTGGAAGGTGAGATACAGATATTACACTGTGGCAAATGTAACCAGTATCACAAAAAAAAATGTATGTATGAACTATCGAATATAAAATGAATCTGCTTTCTAAAATTTCACCCAAGTCATAATAAAAAGTTAAAAACAAAAAACTTAAACAACAACAAATAAATTGTCAGGGATTTCCCTTTACTTGGATCTACCATCAATGCTCACGGAAGCAGCAGTCAAGAAATCAAATGTCATATTGCACTGGGCAAATCTGCTCCAAAAGATATCTTTTAAGGAGCAAAGATGTCACTTTGAAGACTAAGGTATATTTGACCCAAGCCATAGTTTTTTAATAGCCTCATATGCATGTGAAAGCTGGACAATGAATAAGGAAGACTGAAGAAAAGTTGATACCTTTGAATTGTGGTGTTAGCCAAAAATTCTGAAAATGCCATGGACTGCCAGAAGAATAAAGAAATCTATTGTGGAAGATGTGCAGCTGGAAAACTCCTTAGAAGCGACAATGGCCAGACTTCATCTCCTCTACTTTGGTCGTGTTGTCTGATGAGACCAGTCTCTGGAGAAGGAAATCATGCTTGAAAATGTAGAGTCAATGACAAAGGGGAAGTCCCTCAATGAGATGGATTGACACAGTGACTCCAACAATGGGCTCAAACATAGCAAGGATTGTGAGGACAGCTCAGAACTAGGCAGTGCTTCGTTCCGTTGTACACTGGGTCGCTAGGAGTCGGAACCAACTGGATGGCACCTAACTGTAAAGCACTGGTGTTAAGCCCTGGCTGCACATCAATAAAGACCGTGTTGCACATCTGCAGTACCACCTGATATGCTTCTCCAGAGGGGAGAATTGTTTGTTACCACCTGGGCTAGAGCCAAAAATTAGGAATTTGGACAAGAATTTTCCCTGTGGTTCTTCAGTGTATCACCAAAGGCTCTTTGAGATTGCAGTTACCCTTAATGACTCTTTCTGTTCTGTGATTGCTTTGTCCCTCTGTATCCCTTGGAGGCTTCTTCATCTTCCCTGCTTGCTCTCTAGCAGGGACCCAGCAGGTTATTTGGGCAAAGCATTGATGGTTACAAGACAAGCAATGCATGGTACACTTGTCTTTCCCTCCTGCTGCACTTCTTACAGCATGTATGTCCAGACTGACTTACTGATCTCTCCTGAAGTTCACTTTCTCATCTGTAAAACAGAGACCGTCACACCTTACATGTTGATTTTGCTTAACACAAAGCAGTGGCTCACTAAATCTTCTAGACTGCCATTTCTTTCCTGCCTTCTTGTTTCCCCCTCTCCTTTCTGTTCTTCTTCCCTTCCTCCCCACTCAGACCCCAGTGGAAAGAATTAATAAGAAGAAACAGTTTCTGTCAAGTCAGCTCTAACTCGTAGCAGACCTTCATGTGTGTCCAAGTAGAACTGTGCTCCACAGGGTTTTAAAAGGCTGACTTTTTGGTAATAGGTCACCAGGCCTTTCTTCCAAAGCACCTTTCATTTAACAGTTGATCATGTTAACTGTTTGTGCCACCCTGGGACCCCATGCAAAGAACAGACAGTAGATAATCTCCCTCTCATTTGCCACCCCCACCAAATAGTTCCACAAGGTCTTTCTCTCACCCACCCCCATGTCTGATTTTTCTCAGGGGCATGTTATTCAAGTTCTAAGAATCTGGCCAAAAGTAAAAGCCTTAGAGCTTACCCTGTTCCAGTGCACATCACTTAAATGATCTAATAAAGCAACAAATAACATTTTCTGAATCATAGTTTTGTATATTATTTTTAGCAGACATTTGTGATGTTATCTATGCTGATCTTCATTTATTTCCTTGTACAGTAATAGATTTCTCATTCTATTTATGGTATCAGTAACAGAAAAAAAAAAAAAAAAAAAAACTATGATTCATGATCATTCCAAAAGGATTGAATCTTTTCAAAACTCCAAATTCTACCTGGTTAGGCATTCTGTTTGGTTAGGTCGTGCATTAAAACTTGATGAAGAGGGACTCCATTAACACCATTCACATCTGAGGATAGGCTCAACACTTACCATTTTAGCTTTCTCTCCCTTATTGGGTACACTCACATCACCTTTTAGCAGACATGCCGGGCTACACTGTGTCTGAGACCAATGAATAATGAGCCCGATTTCACCTGGAATCTCCGGTAATTCTGGTATTGCAATTAAATACCTTATTGTCTACAAAGGACACTGTTATGTTGTTCTTGGACTGTAGAGGGCAGCAGAGGAACTGTCTGAAAAATACATACTTGACAAGAAGCAGCAGTTTTCTTTCCCAAAGTATCTTTACAAGGCTTTCTCTTTGTAAGTAAAGAAAAGGCTTACTTTTTTTTAATTTTTTTTAAGTTCTCATAAAAGCCTTCTTTTTTTAAAATAAAGATATTACATCCTAGTATATTTAATATATAAAAGGCATTTTCTTCCCTGTGAGACATTTGCCCTATACTCAATATCAGCTTGAGAAAAAGTTTTAAAATAAATAAATAAATAGTAAAGGAATCATTGGCTATAAAGAATATTTTATTTTGGGAATTTTCCTTCTTTTTGTATGTTTCAGAATATATCCTTAGAAAGAGAACAATAGTTTTAGAGACTTGTGACTGTGTATAAAGTTTTAATAGATGATGCTGATGAATTAGAGTCAAACTAATTTTGTACAAACACAAATATCAAAGGTAATGAGAAAACCATTTTGATTTAAGAACTTAAGAACACATAAACAAGCAAACAAACAAAAGAAAACAACAGGGCTTGCCTTTATGGGTGATAAGAGCTTACTTAACCAAATGAGATTTTATCAGCCAGTGAGACACAAACATTTGAATTTAGTCATTGTACACTTTAAGAGCAAAAGGTTCTAAAAGCAGTGACCAGACTTTCTTAAGGAAAGCTACAGAACGAGGTTTCCTCCCGTTCTCTACGTCGGCCCTCATCCCACACCACCACAGCCGCCCCTATGACTCCAGTGCCCAGAAAGTGGGACCCCGTCAGGTCTGAAGAGCCACATCTATGACCTAAAGTGCTCTGTTTAAGAATCACTGCTAGTCTACAATGCAAGCAAGCAAGCAAAGGTGCCCCACATAACGCGAGTGCTCAAAGTACCACCTCCTCTACTCTCTTGGTTTGCAGGCCTTCCCTTTGGGATTGGGTCTTTCTTGCCTGTTCTGCACTAGTGATGAAAGATGTTGACCAGAACTGGTGCTGAAGCAACTGACATTCGAAGTTTCTTGCTTGCCTTGTCCAGACTCTTTTCCACTATGGGGCAAAAGGGTGAGCTTGGGCTTTCTCACAACTAGGCCTCTTCTTCCTTTTAGACATTTATCATTTTCTTTCTGGTGCATTTTAATTCTTCTAGAAACTGCCTGATCATTTTCCTTTATTCTAGCCTTTTGGCTTTCTCACTTCTCTTTGTCTGGGATATATCTTCTTGACCCTTAAAGTATGGCTAGTAAGAAATTAGGCACATGATTGTCTGGGTCTCTCTCTCTGTTCTTCCAGTGCCTTATTGGAAGGTGACCAGTTTGCCCTATAGTAATCCTCACAGAAGATCACCTAGCACCTAGGGCCTGGACTGTTCTATCTATACCAGCTTCTCTGTAGCAAATGCTTTCAGGGTCCATAGGCACTACCTATGGCTCTCTGCTCATATGGATATTAGGACATTTTCTAGAGCTATGTGGTTCTGCTTTACCAATATGGACACTCCTCAGTCACCCGGAGTCATTTGGCTTTAAGAATTCAATCTGACCAGTCTACCATGTCCGTCAGATGCATCTAAATGGGAGAGGCTTTAACAATTCCAGAAATGAGTCGTGATAGCCTTCAGACTTTCAGAAAAAGCCAAGATCCCTTTATTCAAATATCACAGAGTCCATGTGACAGGACATTGATGCAGCAGGATCCCAGGACTATCAAAATCCCAATTCCAAAAGTCTTATGATATATGCTAGTTGAGAGGTCCCCTGTGAATCCGGGGAGATGTTCTCTCTCTCAGCGTGTGTTCATGAAGATTGCCAATTATTTTGCTTCTTTTGTTTGTCATTTTGTGGAGGGAGACAGCCTGGATTGTGAGGCCAGCCCACTCTCTCTACCCTAAAACCCAAGTGGCTGCATTATCACAGACAACGAGGTACCAGTCCCCAGAGGCAGCTGCACACATCACCCACAAGCAGATTTCTCTCATTGAAAATCCACGTACAGGGAAAGCAGAGAAAGTTTGCAGCTTGAAAAGGCATTTTATTTAGACATTCATCACATTGTTTAAAGGGTGCCTGCAGAAAACCTACATTTTCTCACTTAGCCTCCTTAAACAAGCAAAAATACATAAGTGACTAATATGTATCCAGTAAGGCAGTACTCCAGATGTTTATATTAACAATTTTTAAGTAATTAAGATAAAAACAATGTCAAAATTCAGAAGACCTGTTATAGCATCAGGTGTGATTTATTTTCTTTTTGCATTTAAGTCTTCCCTCTGCCATATATATGTCTTTTATTGTTTGATAAATAGTCATAACAACATTTGTCCATATAATATTTTTCGCAACTTAGTGACCTCAATCACATTAATCTTGCTGTGCAGTCATTACCAATGCCTCTTGCTGAATTTCCAACACCATAAACAGAAGCTCAGTGATTCCTAAACAAAGATTTCCCCTTTCTCCTCCCTCCTGCCTCTGGTTACTCTTGATAAACATTGGTCTGTATACATTTGCCAAAACGAGCTATCCCTGTATGTCACAAGCATTCAACTTCTAGTAGAAAGGTTGATAGTTTGAACCCACCCAGAGGTATCTTGGAAAACAGGCCTGATGGTCTACTTTGGAAGGACATAGCCTTGAAAACTCCATGGGGAGCAGTTCTAATCTGCACACATGGGGTTGC
>NW_006922212.1:1033495-1035099 GCF_000298275.1 Orycteropus afer afer
GGTTTTGGTAGTTCTATGTTTAACTGTTTGAGAAACTGACAGACTGTTTTTCACAGCACTGACTATTTTGCATTCCACCTTCAACAAATGAGAGTTGTGTTTTTCCTCTACATCCTTGCCAACATTTGTTTTTCCCATTTTTAAACTTAGCCATCTTAGTGGAGGTGAAGTGATATTGCCTTATTATTTTGATTTGCATCTCCCTTATGGCTATTGGAAACCCAATGGGGGTTGCCATGAGTCAGAATCAACTTGATGGCAGTGTGGTTTTTTTGTTTTTTGTTTTTTCTGGCTAATGTAGATTAGCACAATGGCTACAAAAACTGGTTCAAATATCAGTGATTGTGAGAATGGCAAGGACTGGGTCATGTTTCATTCTGTTTTGCATAAAGTTACTATGAATTGGAAATTACTCATTGGCACTTAACAGCAACAACAATGGCTAATGATTGAGCATATATCCATATTCATGTTGGCCATTTATATTTCTTCTGCAATGAAATGTCTAATAAAATCCTTTGCCCATTTTTTGATTGGGTTGTTTGGCTTTTTGTTGTTAACTTATAGACGTTCTTTATATATTTTGGGTATTAAACCCTTATCCAATTTTTGGTTTCCATAAATTTTCTTCTAGTCTGTATGTTGTCTCTTCACTTTGCTGTTAAAGTCTTTTGTTAAACAAAAACTTTTTTATTTTGAGGAAACTCAATTTGTCCATTTTGCTAATGCCAGTGCTTTTGGTGTCATATCTAAAGATTCATTTTTTATTTTATTGTGATTTGGGTTAAAGTTTACACAGCAAATTCACTTTCCATACAGCAGTTCACATACCGTTGTCTCATAACATTGAGTACAATTTACCCCAATGTAACAGCTCCCCTCACACTTCCTCCCAACAGTTACCTATTCCCTGTGTCCATCTGTCCATGCACTCCTGCCTCTTGAACTGTCTCCCTGTGCATAACAGCCCTTCTTTCTCCCATGATTGTTCTCTCCAAGGAGTGTATCTAGCTCAGGTACATGTTCAACTTTTATGCCTGTCTTTTGTTTGGCTGGAAACACAGCCACAGGTGTGGGTTCAGTTCCAGACCCGAAGGGCAGCTAGAGGCTGCATTCTCAGTGGTTTCACCAAGCTCTATCAGACCAGCAAACTTGGTCCCTCTTTTTTTTCCCCCCAAATAATTTTGAGCTTTTTTCCACATTATTCTCCCTCTTTATCGAGGATTTCCTACATAGATCCCTCTCTGAGTGGTTGACAGTGGTACCCGGGAACCTTCTAGTTCTTCTGGTCTCACAGTCATAGGCTGAGGGTTTCATGGTGTACCAGTCACAGGGACTAATTGTTTCCATGAATCTTTGGTTTTCTTCATTCTTCTTTGCTCTGGATGAGGAGAGACCCGTCGTTGCATCTAGATGGCTGCTTGCAAGCTTTTAAGATCCCAGTCACTACTCACCAAAGTAGGAGATGGAACAATGTTTTATGTAGTATGTTATGCCAATTGAACTTGATGTCTACTGGACATTCTTATAGTGCCCATGTGATATATCACTGCACCGCCAAACCTTAGCCCATTGAGCATTATAGCTTCTCAATGAATGTTGAA
>NW_006922212.1:1036819-1037595 GCF_000298275.1 Orycteropus afer afer
TGTGGCTTCAATTCTAGACCTGTAGGGCAGTTAGGGGCCATAGTCTCAGTGGTTCCACCAGGCTCTATCGGACCAGCAAACCTGCCCCCCCCTTTTTTCTTCCAAATGATTTGAGTTTTGTTCCACATTATTCTCACTCTCTATCAAGGATCTCCTACATAGATCCCCTTCCAAGTGGATGACAGTGGTAGCTGGGCACCATCTAGTCCTTCTGGTCTCATAGTCATATAGGTGGCAGATCCGATGGTGTAGCAGTCACTAGGACTAATTGTTTCCATAACTTTTTGGTTTTCTTCATTCTTCTTTGCTCTGGAAGAGGAAAGACCCATCATTTCATCTAGATGGCAGCTTGCTAGCTTTTAAGATCCCACGTGCTACTCGCCAAAGTAGGAGGTGGAACAATGTTTTGTACAGTATGTTATGCCAATTGAGCTTGATGTCCCCTGCGACTATGGTCCTAAGCCCACAGGTTCAACTACTCGCTCCCTCTGGGTAGCTGGTTGTGACCAAGCAGTAACCACAACATTGCTTCTTGTCAACTCTACTATACACCTGGGAATTCTGCTCATTCACATAAACTTCTAGGACCTCTGTCTGCCAACCCTATCTGTGTACTTGGATACACTACTCATTTCATAGACATACCTAATCGTTCAGCCTGTCCACCCATATACCCATGTTTGCCTTCACTGAAAATGCAGTACTGTATGTGCAAAAAGGGTTCATATTTGTTGTCTGTACCTCCCATGTACCTCTCTATGTCTTTCTCATCCTCA
>NW_006922212.1:1038478-1041566 GCF_000298275.1 Orycteropus afer afer
ATGCAGGATCTCGTACATCCCTTCCAAGTGGATGACAGTGGTAGCCGGGCACCATCTAGTTCTTCTGGTCTCATAGTTGTATAGGTTGCAGATCGGATGATCACCATAGTTTTATACTATGTTCTGAAATTGGGAAATGTGAATTTTTCTGCTTGTTCTTCCTCTTCAAGATTGCTTTGACTATTCAGTGCCCCTTGAAATCCTACATAAATTTTAATACTGGTTTTATTTTTACTTTCTATTTCTGTGAAGAAGACTTTTGGAATTTTGAACAGGTTTGCATTGAGTCACTTTGGGTAATATTAACATGTTAACAATGTTAAGTTGTCCAGTCCATGAACATTGAACATCTTTCCATTTTTTTAAGGTTTTCTTTAAACTCTTTCAGCAGTGTTTTGTAATTTTCATTGTGTAAATCTTTCAGCTCCCAGATTAAATTTATTTCTAGGTGTTTAATTCTTTTAGGTACTATTGTAAATGGAATTGTTTCCTCGATTTCCTTTTTAGATTTCTCATTGCTGGTGTATATAAACAAAACTGACTTTTGGGATTTGACCTGTACCCAACAACTTTTCTGAATTCTACTATTAACTGCACAAGTTTTCTCATGAATTCTTTGTTTATTTTTCTATATTTTAGGAAATATATTTAATTATTCTAAACATCCTAAAGTCAAGGACAGAGAAAGGAAGGTTTTTTTTCTTTTTTTTTTTAAAGTGTAGGACAGTAAATATACTGCACACTGATGTGTCATCTCTGCCAGCATTATATGGGTTTGCAGGACCAGTAAAGGAAGGTTGTTTTTGGTTTTTGTTTTTCTTTTAATGAAGGCTAGCAAATATGATGTTGACTAATAGGTTATTATGGGTTTATTGTGCTGTGGACCAACACCTGGGCTGGTACACCTGACTAACTTCTTAGACTCAACCATAAGAGGGAACCATAGGGTGGAAAATGGGATAGTACTTCCTGGAAAGGATTCAATCAACTTAAATTACAATGATTTGCATGATATTATATGAGAGTCCCATTAAGGGATGTTATGTAGGGGGATTTCTGTAGGTGGAATGGAGTCTCCAGGACATTGCATAAAAATGCTTTGTGCCCTTGGAAAGAAAACTGTGCTGAGCATAATTTAACTTCTCTCTCACTCTCACTTTCTCTCTCTTATTCTTACTTTCTTTCACTGTCTATATTCTGAAGTGATTTCGGAATCTTTTAGTGAAGAACTTTATCATGGTGATAATTAATTGTCATTGAACAATGGCAGTGAAAATGTTAGATAGTAGATGGTATTTGTTGATAAAAGGCCAGATAACACACAATTAATTATAATGGGTCATTTTGGGGAAAAACAAGCCCATCAGAATAAGGTTAATGATCAAGTTGCCTTCTAGTCTAGGTGAGGCAGCTCTCTAGGTCAGTGCTGAATCACTCTAAGTTCCCTGAAGTATCTAAATACAGATCAACTCTGTCTATTGTATAATATCACTATGTGGAGATGACACTGGGCTTCATTGTTTATTCACAATTTGGCCATGCTCAGTGCTAAGGGGTTTTGGGATTTCATTAAGCTAAAAGTGGTAAAAAGAGGAAGAAAGACTAGCCAGGACAGGTCCCAAGAATAGTGAACCTGGTCTCCAGAAGAAGTAACACCAAGGTTGGAGAAGCAACAATATGTAAAAGATCATGATGAACTTGAGCACATAAAGGAACATGGTGAACTTGAGTGTTGTAGGAGTGGTATGTTAATGAGTAGCAGAAGTATGGCACCAGATGGTCTCCAGTTAACTCCATGACTTTAGCTAACACTTAGAATAGGACCAAGGAACACTGCAGTCTCACATCTTCTAACTCCAAAGAAGGGTGTTGGTCTTTGCAGGTACTAGAAAAGATGGGGGACCAGGTCATCAAGCTTGTTTCAGAAGGATACTCAACTCTTAGCTGAGAACTTGAGTGTGAGACTGGAAAATAGAGTAAGAAACCAAGAGTTTTTATTTGTAGGTCTTTAAGCTACATTATAAGCCAGAATCAACTCAACAGCCAATGAGTTTAAGCTTCCATTTGTGTAAAGTGCCTACTACATGCCAGGTAATATAATTACTTTATCATATTTAACACTCATTAATCTTGTGAAATTGGTATCCTCATGCCTGAGTTCTGTATTAGAATAGAGGAGGAAAGAAGTTGGGCAAGTTGCTCAATATCATGACTTTTGTCATATTATCAGAAGAGATCATTCCTGGAGAAGGTAATCATGCTTGGTACAGTAGAGGGTCAGTAAACAAAAGAAGAAGATCCTCAATAGATAGACTGACACAGTGTCTGCAACAATGACCTTAAACATAACAACGGTTGTGAGCATGGTCCAGGAATGGGCAGTATTTCATCTATCGCACATAGGGTTGCTATCAGTTAGAATCGATTCAACAGCACCTAATAACAGCAACAATAAATCGTAGAGTCAAGTTTTATATTAGAATCTTTCTCTATCCAAGATCTTACCACTACAAGACAGCCAGCTAATGTAATGCGGGCATAATAGGGGCAGGGCGATTTCAACTGATAGACCCCCAGGACATTGGACATTACCCTAGATACAGTGAAAAGAGTTGATCAAGGCTGGTTCTAATTTGCACTGACTTATAGACATAGGAGAGGTATCAAGTAAATTGATCTTTTAACCCAAGTCAATAAATGATTTACATAGGGAACAGGGTACATGATGAATCCAGTAGACAGTAAGCAGCCATAACTTCAGCTTTAATCTGGAAATGGGAGGCTACCAGGAGTGGAGAATTTGTCCTCAAATTCTTGTTTTGACATCAGAGTAAAACCCAATATAAAACTTGTGAGTATTCTGAGTGCTTGGCTCCAATTGGCATTCACTTCATTGTTCTTGAATGACTAAATAAGTGACTATATTTATCTCCACATACAGCAGAAAGCAGTGACACTCTCTTTCTGTGTTTATGCAAAAGTTGGCCCTGTCTAAGAAGCTGAAAGGATCTAGTAGTATTCCTTATGTGTCAACTCCTCAAAAAATCCTGCCCAATTCAACCTTCAGAGAATTTTTTTTTTTTTTTTT
>NW_006922212.1:1042976-1043928 GCF_000298275.1 Orycteropus afer afer
AACTGTATAGTTCTAGGTTTCACATTTAAGTCTTTGATCCATCTGGAGTTTGTTTTTGTGTGTGGTGTGAGGTACAGATCTTGTTTCATTTTCCTTCAGAGAATTTTTAAGTGAGAAGTTTCTACTGTAACTCCTGCAATTATTGGAATCCCTTATTATGGATTGAATTGTGTCTCTCAAAAATATGTGTTGTAAGTCCTAACGCCTGTACATGTGGACCCACCACTTGTCTGTCAGTTTGTCATACTGTGTTGCTGTGATGCTGGAAGCTATGCCACTAGTATTTCAAATACCAACAGGGTCACCCATAGTAGACAGGTTTCAGTGGAGCTTTAGGGAGAGGGATGTGGCAGTCTATTTCTGAAAAAAAAAGGCCACTGACAACCTTATGAATAATAGTGGAACGTTGTCTGATATAGTGCCAGAATAGAAGCCCCTCAAGTTGGAGGGCAACAATGGGCTCAAGCATAGCAACAATTGTTGTGATGGTGTAGGACTGAGGAGTATCGTGTTCTGTTGTACATAGGGTCATCACTGTGAGTTGGAACCAACTCTATGGCACCTAAGAAGAGTAAAAGCATACACGTGGATATAATCCCATTTGGGAATGGAACTTTCTTTGTTATTTTCTTAATGAGACTATATCATGTCGGGTCTGTCTTAAGGAGATTATTTTTGACAGATTACACACAAAGAAGGAAGCTAAAAAAAGAGGAGAAGATACATGCCACATGAAGCTCCCAAAGGAACCGAAGGAAGTGAAGCTCGAAAGAGTTAAGGACCATCCCCAGAGCAGGCAGAGAGAGCCCTCCCTGAGAGCTAGTGCCCTGAATTCTGACTTGTAGCCTCCTAAACTCTAACAAAATCAATATCTGTCATCAAAGCCACCCACTTGTGGTATTTCTGTTATAGCAGCTCTAAGAAACTAACCCCAGTATCCACTTTTTTTTTT
>NW_006922212.1:1044393-1046308 GCF_000298275.1 Orycteropus afer afer
CCTACCAGGTGTGAGAACTTGGACAAGTAAATTCAGTATTTTTGGAGCTTTTCCTTAATTTGTGGTGTAAGATTAATACCTTGGAAGTTTGGGCATTCCTACTTCCATAGTGATACTGCCTCGGAAACCCAAGGAGGGGTTGCTATGAGTCGGGGCCGACTCGATGGCAAATAACAACAACAACAACAACAATAGATTTAAAGGGTTGAACACATTCACAGTATGTTCTCCAACCAAAATGAAATGGAATTAGAAATCAATAATAGAAAGACATTTGGAAATTTAGAAATATGTGGAAATTAAACAACACTCTCTTAATGAGTCCCTTGCCCTCAATGACATAGATTGACACAGTGAGCACAACAATGAACTCAGGTATAGTAAGTATTGTGAGGCTGGCACAGGACTGAGCTGTGTTTCATTCTGTTGTGCAACAGGGCCATTCTGTTGTGCATAAGGACGCTATGGGTCAGGACCAACTTGATGGCACCTGACAACATAACAATAATAACATGTAACTAATCAGTGATTCAAATAAATTAGAAGATAAATTAGGAAATACTTTGAGATAAATGAAAATGAAGACAAACATATCAAAACTTATAGGATGCAGCTAAAGCAGTGAGACACTTATAACCATAGATGCCTAAAAGAAAGACCTCAAATCATTCTCTTAACTTCCCAAATTAAACTATAAAAAGAGCAAACTAAACTCAGGGCAAACAGAAAGGGAAAATAATGATGGTTAGAACAGAAATAGAGAACAGAAAAACAACAGAGAAAAAAAAAAAAAAAAAACACCCGATTAGCTTTGAAAAATTCAGCAAAACTGACAACCCAGACTGGGGGATTAAAAAAGAAAAGACAACTAACAAAATCAATAATGAAGGGGAGACATCATTACTGACCAAACAGAAATAAAAATAATTTTAAGAGGATGCCAAATCATCCAGGGCCTTTGAGGGCCTTGTAAGAATTTGTCTTTCCCTCTAAGTGAAATTAAAAGCTATTGGGGGTTTGAACTTGGAGAGAGATGTCATGAAGCTTGTATTTGAATAAGACAACTCTGGCAGCTGTGCAGTGTTGTTGTTAGGTGCCATCAAGTCAGTTCCAACTGATAATGATACTAAGTACAACCGAATGAGACACTGCCCAGTCCTCACAATTATCACTATGCTTGAGTCCATCATTACAGCCACTGTGTCAATCTGTCTCATAGAGTGTCTTCTCCTCTTTCCCTAACCATTTAATTTACCAAGCATGATATCCTTTTCCATGGACTGGCCCTTCTGACAACATGACCAAAGCATGAGAGATGAAATATAACTGTTCTCACTTCCAAGGACCATTTTGCACTTCTTCCAAGACAGATTTGTTCATTCCTCTGGCAGTCCATTGTATTTTCAATATTCTTCTCCAGCACCACAATTCAAATGTCAATTATTCTGTGGTCTTCCTTATTCATCATCTAGTTTTCACATCCATATGAGGCTACTGAAAATAATATGGCTTGGGTCAGGTGTACCTTAGTCTTTAAAGTGACATCTTAGCTCTTTAAAATGGTCTTTTGCAGCAGATTTACCCAGTGCAATATGTTGTTTGATTTATTAACAGCTGGGTCCATGGGCATTGATTGTGGATCCAAGTAAAATGAAATTCTTGATAACTTCAGTCTTTTCTCCATTTATTGCAACGTTGCTTACTGCTGCTGTGCAGAAAAATAAAAGGAGACAAGGGTTAAGTAGGCAAACAGCTGCTTGAGATGAGTGAAGCTCAGAGCAAAGTAGAAGCAGTGAAGGTGGAAAGAGCAGTTAGATTCTGAATATAGTTTTAAAGTAGCTCTGACTAGATTTACTCATCGATTTCATGTGGTGTGTCACAGAAGAGATGACAATGAGGATATTCTGGTTTTTGA
>NW_006922212.1:1047213-1048725 GCF_000298275.1 Orycteropus afer afer
ACTTTTGGTTGAAAGGGGAAAGCTATATGAGCATAGAAGCAGGTTGGTGAGTAGCTAGCATGGTGGGAGCTAGAGGGTTGCTTCTGTTTTCTCAGGAGGTGAGGATAAGGATGGGAAAGATGAAAGGAATTTGAGAACACAGAAGATGAGAACAAGTTGTCTAGGAAATGGGAAGAGTGAATTGTACATAATGCCTAAGGCATTTGACTGCTAACCAGAAGGCTAGCGGTTCAAACCCACCAGCCACTCCTTGGAAGGAAGGTTGGGCAATTTACTTCTGTAGTGATACTGCCTCGGCAACCCAAGGAATGGTCACTATGAGTCGGGTCTGACTCGACGACACATAACAACAGCAACAACAATCTGCTCTGATGGCTAGGTGGCATTCAGGGTTCTTTGGGGTTAGGAATCACAAACTTAAATTGAGACTTGTCATCAGGGTTTTGTCATTTAAGTGCACAACTCTCATTCAGGGAACACTTCTTGCCAATCTGCCAAAACTCTGTGAAGTATTCACTGTTCCAGGTCATAGGTGGAAAGTTTAAGGCAGCACATTGACGTGGTTAAATGTACATCTTAAAAGAATCACCACGACATCAATATGGATCCATGGGGAATAATATTGAAAGCAGGAACTTAGCTAGTAGGCTGGGTCAGTCAAGCAAGAATTGATAAGCATGAGTAGAGACACTTTATTATTCTGTGTGCTTCAGAGGTACTCCTTTTTCTCACAGACCAACAAAGGAGTATGTGCTCAGCAGTCTGGTGGTTGGATGGCTTTGGCATTTGATTTTGATAGTAATCTTCTTCTGGGACTGCCATATGCCAGCTCTGCATACCCCGGCATCTTCCATCTGCTCTTTCTCTCTAGAAGGGACAGGCCTACAGGAAAGCAGGCTGTGGGCCAGGATGTGTGAACCACTCTTGCATTGCTTACACTCCACTGTGTTTTTAGCCCCCGTCCCTCCCCAACACCAGAAGCACTGTCTTATTAAGATGATGGCATTTGTGGGTGTTTTATGAGTTTCTCTTTATGGAGGGTTAGACTGAGAGGATGAGGAACTGAGATAGTGAACGATGGTGAAGGGTATCTGAAAATATTGGTCGCTGAGGATGGGGAGCTGGAGATTTGATTTTCCATCTCATTTTGGAAAGAATCTGAAAAACATAGCTGGCATGCTGCAAGGCATTAAACCTAGCAGGAAGGTTAAAAAGAAAGAGCCAGCAAGGCGCCAACCAGGAATTAAAATAGATCATGGAATGCAGCCCAGAGTGCCGTCAGGCTGCTGGGATGATCCAGGCAAAGTTGCCACAGATGACAAACGTTCATAAGCTGAGACCAGATTCATTCTGTGGGAAATGAAGAGGGTAGCAAAGAAGAAACCTAGACTCCACTGAAAGATTTCTTGTCTTAAAAGCAGACTTAGTAAAGTGGAAGGAGGGGATAACAAACATTAGGCACAATAGACATGACAGTGTCACGTAACCGAGGAGGATATGTGAAAAGACTTA
>NW_006922212.1:1049970-1052412 GCF_000298275.1 Orycteropus afer afer
GCTAACCAGAAGGCTGGTGGTTCAAACACACTAGTCACTCCTTGGAAGGAAGGTTGGGCAATCTACTTCCATAGAAATACTGCCTCAGAAACCCAAGGTGGGGTCGCTGTGAGTCAGGTCTGACTCGATGGCACATAACAACAACAACAACAAATCTTTGCAGGAGCAGATAACAAAATTTTTGCTCCACGGAGCCCCTGAGTGGGTTTGCTGTTGCCTTCACAGGAGGAGATCACCATGTTTTTCTCTTGGGGAGCCCCTGAGAGCATTTGGACCTCCAACGTTTCAGTTAGGAGCCAAACATGTAACTGTGAGTTACCAGGGCTCCTTTTATGGAGGGTGGTCATGCTTGCAACTATTTTTCCCAGAGAAGGCATTGAAGAAATTCTTTCACCATTATGGCGGATATAAAAAGAGGGTTGTTTTCTTCTGTCAATAATCTGATAGAGAGGTATGATGGAAAGAGGACAAGACATAGAATCAAAGGACTTGGATGAACCTGCAGCATCAATTTTTCCTTTTACTAAATGTGCAAGGTTTGTGCAAGGGTGACCAGCTGTCCCAGATTGCCTGGGATTGATGGATTTCCTAGAACATGGCATTTTCAGTACTAAAAGTGGGGCATTCCCAGGGAGGGAGAAAATTGGTCACCCTGTGAACTACTTTGTCAAAGCCTTACTCAAAGCTTAGTTGTTTAAATCTTCCCTGGATTGCTACCCCTCTATCTTTCCAATCAACTGCATATTTTAGCTTCAATTATCGAAAACTAAACCTAGAGAACCTAGAAACCATAGCACTATATCCAGAAAATACTGAAGGGACAATGTTTTTGAACACAGCATCAATGTAAATGTTGTTGTTGTTATGTGCTGTCGAGTCGGACACGACTCATAGCGACCCCTCCTTGGGTTTCCAAGGCAGTATCACTATGGAAGTAGATTGCCCAACCTTCCTTCCGAGGAGTGGCTAGTGGGTTTGAACTTCCAGCCTTCTGGTTAGCAGTCAAGTGCCTTAGGCACTATGCTACCAGAGCTCCCTCAATGTAAAATAGAAACTGTTAATTCAAGCTGTCAACCTTGAATGAATTTTTTTTATTGTCCTCAATATTTATGCTAGAAAACTCCTGCTTAGCTGAGCTTGCAAAATGGATTCCTTTTCTAATGCTCCGTAATATTTGTTGAATTAGGTTAGTAAATTGAGAAGGATTATCTACTTACCCAGTTAGGAAAATTGACTCATTACCTCTGTTGTGGAAAGGGATGAGGGTGTCCTAGCATTAGAAGCATTTTACCCTGAAGTCGTGATGATGAATCAGAGATTCGATCAGGCTGTGTCTCTGGTGAATTGCAGTGTCAAATAATGTTAATAGAACCAACCTGCAGCCTCTCTCACAGCCTTCTCGAGTCTCTGTGTACCTCGGAATCTTTTTGAGAGTCAGTTAAATATCCAGTCCCCTGGGCCTTTTCCCCAGAAGTTTTGATTCCCTCTCCCTGATTCAGGGACCATGAATCTGCATAGTTAATAAAGCCCCTTTGTTCCTAGTTAGTCACTGTGATCTGGTCTGGAAGCATCAGCCTTTCTTGAGAATGTGTGAAGAAAGCAAAATCTTAGGTGTCTCTCTAGACTTTGCATCTGTGGGTGGTGCAAACACTTCAGGCACTCAGCTGGTAACCCTAAGTTTGGCAGTTCGTGTCTACCCAGAGGCATCTCGGATGACAGACCTTGCAACCTACTTTGGAAAAATTATCCATTGGAAACCCTCTAGAGCACAGTTCTACTCTGACACACATGTGGTCTCTGTAAGTCTGAGGCAACTCAACAGTGACTGGTCCAGTTAACACTAGCCCTACTGAAGCAGATTGTGCTTTTTATCATAAGATTTTATCATGCTGCCCAAAGGGATGGTGAGGTAATGATCTAAGGACCACATTTTGAGAAAATATATTCTAGCATCTCCATGGCCAATAAGAACAATAGTGTTTATTGAGTGCTTATTAAGGCCCACCATTACTCCAAGGTTTTTTCTGTGTTTCCTTTGGTCTGTCTCTCAATCCTTTGAAGATACCTAAAGATAATATCAGAGAGTTCCAATGCTGCTTCTTCCTCAGGGATGTGTTCTGGGTCTGTATCCTGCTCCCTTGTTTCTACACTTTGTCCTGCTTCTTTGTGTGGACTGTGATGGTCTGTTGTTTCCGAGGTATTGTGGCATTGTTGTATTTAGATCTCTGTTGACTGTTTGTGAAGAGGAGCCAAGGGTGATTCAGGCTCTTCTTGGTGGTTTTTTATCATTGGCCCTTGGTGGAGAAGGAGGTAGTGGCTCTCACTCAGTAAGTGAAGTTGTAGGAGGTGTGGGTGTAGTTGTGTCTTATGGGGACTGTTGTTGTCTCCCACTCAGTTAGACACAAATTACAATTGAATAACCATCAAAACACTTTTCAGTCT
>NW_006922212.1:1053782-1055549 GCF_000298275.1 Orycteropus afer afer
TTTTTTTTTTTTTTTTGAGTTTGGGCAGGGTTATTAGTTTGGTTTATAGTTTTGTTCTCTGCAGATGTGTTGCCAGATTATGCCTCAGTTTCCTCACATATACTGTAAAGTCAATAAAAACCCACCTTTGGGGATTTCTGGAGTAAATGAGATTGTGCTCATCACATACCTGCTCTGTAGAAGGGGTTCAATAAATGGAAATTACTTATATTTTTCTACCTTAAGCATTACCTCACATTTTAAGCTATTATCTTCTTCTGAATAATGACAAATTCTCAGCATTGCAAGGGACAATGTGCTATTGTTGGTCTTCATTGTGGCAGCTCCAACTCATGATGACCCTATGTACAATGAAATGAAATGTTGCCAGGACCTGTGCCACTTTCACAAGCCTTGCTATTCTCAAGTCATTTGTTGAGGTCACTGGGTATTTTGAGTGACTTCCAACCTAGGGAGCTCATCTCCAGCACTATACCAGACAGTATTCTATTATGATGCATAGGGCTTTCCTTGGCTGAATACTTGAAAGTAGATTGCAAGCCCTTTCTTCCTATTCTGTCTTAGTCTGGACCATGTTGTTCTTGTATTGTGCCATCGAGTCAGACCTGACTCATAGCGATCCTTCCTTGGGTTTCGCTATGAGTCGGGTCTGACTCCACAGCACATAACAACAACAACAACATCACTACGGAAGTATATTGCCCAACCTTCCTCCCGAGGAGTGGCTGGTGGGTTTGAGCCACCAGCCTTCTGGTTAGCAGTCAAGTGCTTTAGTCACTATGCTACCAGAGCTCCAGTAGAGATTGTAAATCCTGTTCCCACTTCCCCACCCTCAAGTTTACACATCCTATCAGGACCCGTGACCCACCCATTACCATGAGGGAGCCTGAGCTTCCTAAGCAGCAGAAACTTCTCTGTGAGTCGTTAGTTATGAAATGACTGCCACAAAGCAATTGAAAATAATTCATTCATAGCTAAATTTACCAAAACTAAGAATATCCCCAAGTGTCTCATCTACTGAAAAGGATATATTATTTTCCCATTAGAATAGGCACATGTTGAGAAAGAAACAGATTTATAATTATTATGTAAAAGTCAAAAGTGTGTATTATGTTCATTGAGAAAACCTCTCTTAAAATTAGGAATGTTCATGGTATTAAATATTTCAAAAGGCTTTGTGAAAGAATTTCTTCTTCAGAGATTTTGGAAAGTTTGGCATTCTTCCCATGCTGTGAATCTTCCAAAGAAACATAATTCCATGAGCAGGATAAAGAATAGTCCTAGTGACGACAACCACCACTTGTCTGTTTGTCATACTTTGATGGCTTGTGTGTTGCTGTATTGCTGGAAGTTATTCCATCTGTATTTCAAATACAGGAAGAGTCATCCATGGTGGACAAGTTTCACTAGAGCTTCCAGGCTAAAACAGACTAAGAAGGGAATGGAATGTCAGCCCACTTCTGAAAAAAATTGGCCACTGAAAACCTTACGAATAGCAGTGAAACATTGTTGGATATAGTGCAAGAAGATGAGACCCTCAGGTTGGAAGGCACTCACAATACTACTGGGGAAGAGCTGCTGTCTCAAAACGAGTCAATCTTAATGAGTTGGACGGAATGAAGCTTTTTGGATCTTCATTTGCTGATGGGCACTCTTCAACATGAGAAGAAATAGCTGCAAATGTCTATTACTAATAGGAACATGGAATGTATGAAGGATGAATGCAGGAAAACTGGAAGTTGTGAAAAATGAAATGGAATGAATAAA
>NW_006922212.1:1055715-1065156 GCF_000298275.1 Orycteropus afer afer
TATCAATCCATCTCTTTGAAGGTCTCCCCCTCTTTCGTCGACCCTCCACCCTACCAAGCATGACATCCTTCTCCAGGGAATGGTCCCTCCTTACAACATGACCAAAATAGGTGAGACAAAGTCTGGCCATTCTTGCTTCCAAGGAGCATTCTGGCTGCATTTCCTCCAGGAATTAGTGAGATGAAATGGACTGGTGGTGTCCATTTTGAATAAGATAATCATATGGTCTACTATGCCAGGAATGAAAAATTGAAGAGGAATGGTGTGGCATTCATTGTCAAAAACAATATTTCAAGATCTATCTCGAAGTATACTGATGTCAGTAATAGGATTATATACATATGCCTACAAGGAAGACCAGTACATACTGTTATTCAAATTTATGCACAAAGTACTAAAGCCAAAGATGAAGAAATAGATTTTGAAGATTTTTAAATTGAAGATTTTGCACATATACATGCTTACATTGAAGCTGAAGAATATTAGAACAAGTCCACAAGAGCCAAAATATGACATTGAATATATTCCACCTGAATTTAAAGACCGTGTGAAGAATGGATTTGATTGACTGAACACCATTGACCAATGACCAGGCAAGTTGTGGGGGGGGTGATATCAAGAACATCATATGGGAAGAATGAGAAGCTCATTAGAATGGCAGGAAAGAAAGAAAAGATAAAAATGGATTTCAAAAGAGACTCCAAAACTTGCTCTTGAATGGATAGTAGCGAAAGTGAATGGAAAAAATGATGAGGTAAAGAGCTGAACATAAGAATTCAAAGGGTGGCTCGAAAACACAAACTAAAGTATTATAATGGCCTGGAGTTAAAAAACAAAAGGGAAGAACATGCCTGGCATTTCTCAAATGGAAAGAACGCAAGAAAAAATTCAAGCCTCGAGTTGCAATATTGAATGACTATATAGACAAAATATTAAATTATACAGAATGCATCAAAAGAAGATGGAAAGAATACACAGAGTCACTATACCAAAAATAATTGGTTGACATTCAACCATTTCAAGAGGTAGCATGAGATCAAGAACCAATAATATTGACGGAAGAAGTTCAAGCTGCCAAGAAGGAACTGGCAAGAAACAAGGCTCCAGGAATAGATGGAATACCCATTGAGATGTTTCAATAAATGAATGCAATGCTGGAGGCACTTACTCGCTCATGCCAAGAAACTTGGCAGACAACTTCCTAGATAAGTGATTGGAAGAGATCTATATTTGTGCCCATTCAAAAGAAAGGTGATCAAACAGATTGTGAAAATTATTGGACAGTATCATTAATATTACATGCAAGGAAAATTTTGCTGAAAGTAATTCAAAAACAGTTGCAGCAGTGTATCAATAGGGAATTGCCAGGAATTCAAGCCAGATTCCTAAGAGAATGTGGAACAAGGAATATCATTGTGAGTGTCAGATGGATCTTGGTTGAAAAGCAAAGAATACCAGAAAGATGTTTACCTGTGTTTTATTGACTGTGGAAAGTCATTTGGCTTTTTGGATCATAGCAAGTTATGGATAACATTGTGAAGAATCAGAATTCTAGAACATTAATTGTGCTTCTGAGGAACCTGTATATAGATCAAGATTTAGTCATTTGAACACAACAAGCAGATAGATATTGCATGGTTTAAAATCAAGAATGGTGTACATCAGGGTTGTATACTTTCAGTATATTTATACAGTGAAGAAGAATGTGGCAACATTTATGACCTGTAATATGCAGATGATGCAGCCTTTCTTGCTGAAAATGAAGAAGACTTGAAGCACTTACTGCTGAAAATCAAAGACTACAGCCTTCAGTATGGATTATTCCTCAACATAAAGAAAACAAAAATCTTCCCAGCTGGATCTAATAATCAACATTATGATAAATGGAGAAAAGATTGAAGTTGTCAAAGATTTTCTTTTGCTCAGATCCACAATCAACCCCCATGGAAGCAGCAGTCGAGAAATCAAACAATGTATTTGCATTGGGCAAATCTGTGAAAGACTTCTTTAAAGTGTTAAAAAAAAAAAAAAAGATGTCACTTTGAAGACTAAAGCTTGACCTGTGGTAGTTAAGGGTATGTATCAACTTGGCTGGGCCTAGTTTCGAGTGGCTGGGCAGCTGGATGTAGTTATTGCCATAATGAGATTGGTAATCAACTCCAGGATGGAATCTACTGGAGCAGCTGAGTAGCTGTTTTAGGGATATGGTCTGCTTCCAGTAGATAAGAACCTTTGAGAAAAGTCTTTGCAGATTCCGGCACACTTGAATCCTGCATGTAGCCAAGTTTAGTAGCCTGCCAGGTTTCCTGCTAATCTTGGGACTGTCTCTGGACTTTAACTAGTAGCCTACCGTATTGTTTGGTAATATTGGGACTGTGCCATTTTATTTGTCAACTTTGGACTTGTAAGCCTCCTCAGCCAGCAGCTTCTGGAGTGAAGAGACACCTCTAACTCCATTGCACTGGGACCAAGAGGCAGAACTGAAACTCAGGATCGAGGGGCTTTCCTCCAGCCCCTAGAGCTTGGTACTTTGAACTTGGACTTCTATCCTCCAAACCTGTAAGAGAATAACGATTTGTATGAGACTATCCATTTGAGCTATTTTCTGTTAGAGCAGCAAGAAATAACCAACACATGACCCAAGCCAGGGTATTTCCAATTGTGTTGTATGCATGTGAGAGCTGGACAATAAATAAGGAAGACCAAACAGAAGTGATACAATTGGATCACAATGTCAGTGAAGAATATTGAAAAAAGCATGGAATACCAGAAAAACGAATAAATCTATCTTGGAAGAAGTACAGCCAGAATGCTCCTTAGAAGTAAGAAAGGCCAAACGTTGCCTCTTGTACTTTAGACGTGTTATCAGGAGGGACCAGTCCGTGGAGAAGGATTTCATGCTTGGTAAAGTAGAGTCAATGAGAAATGGAAAAAGCCCAACAAGGTGGATTGACATAGTGGCTGCAACAGTGGGCTCAATCATAGCAAGGATTGTGAGGATGGTATAGGACTGGGTAGCATTTTGTTCTGTCATCATAGGGTCACTATGAGTCAAAACAGATGTGATGGCAGCTAACAACAACAATGATGACAATGATGATGATAATTACAGCAGTTGCCTTCATGGTATCAGTTTCAATAGTGATCATTGTTAATTATCATGTGTTTGTTGTGTGATAGGTACTGTCTTAAGCACTGTATTGTTTCAGATATTTGTTGGAACCACTCTATGAGATAAGTATTATTATTATTAAACCTGTTCAGGTTAACTAAGTCACCCAAGCTCATGCAGTTGGTAAGTATGGAAGTCAGAATGAGACACTAGAAAATGTGATGCGATGGCCCAAACGCAGAGCACTACCAATTGGGGTAAAAAGACTCCACCCCTTTCAGAAATGTGTATCCTTTTCTCTGCAGGATTTTCCTCTGGTGGAAACTACTGACTTCCTTCTCCCATGTCCATGTAGACTTGTATCTCGCATTTAAGGTCTCTTAGCTGCCTGCCACAGAATGCTGATTAGATTTAAAATGGAGAATGTTCAATGCAGTGATATCCTTTGGTAGATCATTTTTATTTTTTCTTCTAAAGTATTAAATGTTGGCTGTTCTCTGACTTATTTGCTCATGTCTCAGTGATAACAGTGCCTGAGTCCTCAGTGGCTTAATTCAGTCACTTGGTGAGGCAAATTTTCCTTACCAGCTTCTGGGAGGTTAAGAAAGGAGGACTTGTTTTTCACATTTAACTGTCAGAATATTGTACTCTTTTTTCCATTAGCTTAGTGTCTGTAAGGAATAATTACTTTTAGTTTAAATGAGTAATAATCTCCCACCATCTTGAATGATCAGATGCCCTAAGAATTGTTCTCTTGAAGTTTCCATTTCTTTCATTTGTTACTTGACTCTGTGCCTGAAAATGAACTTGAATCTTATTTTTTTACCATTACACTGTTACCAGCAAAGATGCTTTCACAATATTTTTCTCACATGTCTTTTTGTGAAAATTGCTGAGACTACCTCAAGGTAGTTTTGATTACTGTCACCACACCACTGAACACTTACAGGACACTTATGACAGCAATATAACTTTTCCTTTGCCATTTTGGGAAAAACAAAACAAAACTATGACTTCTCTTCTATGCTTTAAAAACAGGATCACTAACTTCTGTATATAGCCTGTTGCAATTCAAAAGACATTCACATACCTTCCATTCTTCAAATCTCTGGTGGAGCAGTGCCTAAGTCATATGACTGTTGACCAGAAGGTTGGCTGTTCAAACCCACCAGCTGGTCTATGGAAGGAAGATGAGGCAATCTACTTCTTTAAAGATTTACCTCCTTGGAAACTCAATGCTATGAGTAAGAATCAATTTGGTGGCAGTGGGTTTGCCTATGACTAGGATAGTGAATTTTCTTTATCCAAAGATTTTTAAATATCTTTCTTCAATTTATGAAACACCTTTCTTCCTTACATCCTTATATATTCACTATTACATGATTTTTTTTTTTTTTAATTGTGATTTGGGTGAAAGCCCACAGAGCAAATTCACTTTCCATCAGCAGTTCACATACACTTTGTCTCATGACATTGACTACAATTAACCACAATCCAACAGCTCCCCTCCCACAACCTCCCCATAGTTACCTCCTCCCTGTGGCCTTCCCTCCATGCACTCCTGGCCCCTGAGCTATGTCCCTGTGCATACACAGCCCTTCTGTTCTCCCATGATTGTTCTCTCCAGGGAGTGTAGCTACCTAGTGTAAATGTTCAGCTCATATGCCTGTCTTTTGTTTGGCTGGAAGCCACAGGAGTGGGTTCAATTCCAGACCTGAAGGGCATCTAGGGGCCATAGTCTTAGGGGTTCCATCAGGCTCTATCAGAGCAGCAAACCTAGTCCCCCCTTTTTTTTTTCCAAATGATTTTGAGTTTTTTTCCACATTTTCTTCCCACTCTATCCAGGATCTCCTACATAGGTAGCCCTCTGAGTGGTTGACAGTGGTAGCCAGGCATCGTCTAGTTCTTCTGGTGTCATAGTCATATAGGCTGAGGATTGCACAGTGTACCAGTTGCTTGGACTAATTGTTTCCATGAATCTTTTTTATTTATTCATTCTCCTTTGCTGTGGATGAGGAGAGACCCATCATTTCATCTAGATGGCTTGCGAGCTTTTAAGATCCCGGTCACTACTTGTCAAAGTTGGATGTGGATCAATGTTTTGTGTAGTATGTTATGCCATTTGACATTGACGTCCCCTGCGACTAGGATTCCGAGCCCACAGGTCCAACTACTTGCTTCTTCTGGGTCCCTAGCTGTGCCAAAAAGTGACTACAACCTTGTCCCTTGTCAGCTCTACTATATACCTGGGAATTCTTGACAGAACATACTAATATGCTTGTACAAAATTGTCCGACAACCTTATACATGGTCTTGAGCACACTCCCCCCTGCATAGACATCTAATAGTTCAGCCTGTCTATGCATCTATCCACCCGTATATCCATGTTTGCCTTCACTGACAATCCAGTACTGTATGTGCAAAAGGGTTCATCTTTGTTGTCTGTACCTCCCATGTACCTCTCTATGTCTTTCTATTCCTCAATGCCACATATTATTATGTGTTGTTTTTTTTTTTATATATATATATATATAGTGTATAGAACCACACATTGATTCTTATTTCTATAAGCAGAATTATCTAAATCCCAATGCCCTGGATTCTTGCTATAGCAAAGCCCAGACTGTTTTGTGATTTTTGAGATATACATAAATAATGTTTGGCATATGGTAGAATCCCAATAAAATATCTTCATGGACAATAACTTACATTTGTAAAGCCATTATGGAGATTTTATATGCTGTTATTTGATCCTTATAATATTTTGAAAGCAGCAAGGGAAATGTTATTATCAAACTCATATTTTTTAAAACATTTTATTGTGGTTTGCGTGAAAGTTTACAAAGCACCTTCATTTCACCTTCAACAATTCATACACATTTTGTTTTGTGATATTAGTTGCAATGCCATCAGTGTAACAGTACTATTCTCACTTCCTTCTTGGGTTCCTTGTTTCCATTTGCCCTTCTTTCTTGCCTCTTCCTGATTTGAATGATCTTTGTACATAAATGTAGCCCTTTTGGTCTCCCATGGTTGATTGTTCTGAGAAGCACATTCCTCATTTTATAGTTCTGCCTGTTGTTTGGCTAAAAGGTGATCTCCAAGAGAGGATTCAGTTCCAGGTTTGAAGGGTTCCTAAGAGCCATAGTCTTGGGGGTTTCACTTGTCTCTTTCAGACTAGCAAGTCTGATCTTTTTTATGCTTTTGAATTTTGTTTTGTTTTTCTCCCACTCTGCCCACAACCTTCTATTGTGATCCCGATCACAGCAACTGGTAGAGTAGCTGGGCACCATCTAAGCTCAGTACCATCGAATTGATTCGACTCACAGCAACTCCTTGTTGGATTTCTGAGGCAATATCTCTATGGAAGTATATTGACCAGTCTTCCTTCCAAGGAGTGGCTGGCAGGTTTGAATTGCCAGCCTTCTGGTTAGCAGTCAAATGCCTTAGGTACTATGCCACCAGAACTCGTGGGCACCATCTAGTTCTTCTAATTGCTGGCTGTGGTTTGCATTGTCCACTAGTGCTTTGGACTAATTGTTTCCTTGAGTTTTTAATTTTCTCTACTCTTCTTGCTCAAATGGGCAGAGACCAGTAGCTGAATCTTAGATGACTTATTGCAAATTTTAAGACCCCAGTTTCCACTCACCAAAGTAGAATGTAGAACATTGTCTGTCATTGTCGTCGAGTTGGATCCAACTCATAGCAACCCCTCCTTAGGTTTCCAAGGCAATATCACTATGGAAATTGATTGCCCAACCTTACTTCTGAAGAGTGGCTGGTGGGTTTGAACCATCAACCTTCTGGTTAGCAGTCAGGTGCCTTAGGCACTATGCCACCAGAGCTCCCCTTTATGGGCTAAGCTATCTCAATTCACTTATGTGTTCCCCAAGACTATGATCCTAAGCTCTCAAGCCCAGCAACTCATTCCCTCAAGGTGTTTGGTTATGGCTAAGAAGTTGTCAGAACTTTGCCTGCTGTGTACTCTACTAGGTACATGGATATATTTGCAGCACATAAAAATATTCATGTAGAAATATCCTATGCAAAACCTATATATGTTCATGGATATACTTGCAATCACCATCTCAGACCTATTCACTTTTTATAAATAGATACATAAGTAAATACATATTTACTTATGTATTTTTTGGGAGATGGGAACTCTGGTAGCATAGTGGCTAAGACACTTGCCTGCTAACCAGACGGCTGGTGGTTCAAACCCACCAGCCACTCCTCGGAAGGAAGGTTGGGCAATCCTACTTCCGTAGTGATACTGCCTCGGAAACCCAAGGAGGGGTCGCTATGAGTCGGGTTTGACTCGACGGCAAACAACAACAACAACAACAACAACAACTTATGTATTTATAAATTATTGTTTGTTATTACTGTTATTGCAGGATTGTGTATGTAATAGTGTTTACCTTGTTGCCTTTAACTCTTGTGTGCATTGCAGTGTCTTTTTTGCCTTAGTCATGTTGTGCTGATTTCCCCCTTATCGTATATTGCCTTTCCCTTCAACCAAGTCTACAATACATGTCTACTACCTAGTTTGTGATTTTCCCTTTTACTTCCATCCACCCCTTCTAGTTGTTGTTATGTACCATTGAGTTGGTTATGCCTTATATTGAACTTATGTACCACAGAACAAACTACTGCCTGGTCCTGTGCCAGCCTGACAATTGTTGCTAAATTTAACTACATTGTTACAGTCACTGTGTCAATTCATCTTGTTGAGAGTCTTCCTCTTTTTTGCTGAAGTTCCACATTACCTAGCATGATGTTCTTCTCCAGGGATTGGTCTTTCCTGATAACATGAGCAACTATAAGAGATGGAGTTTCACTATGCTGACTTCTTAGGTGCACTCCAACTGTATTTCAACCAAGACAGATTTATTTGTTCTCTGGCAGTCCATAACATATTCAATATTCTTTGCCAACACCATAATTCAAATACATCAATTCTTCCTCCCAATCCTAGTAACTGTTAAAGAATATTTCTCCCTATGTGTAAACCTTTTCTTGACCTTTTATAATAGTAGTCTCATGCAATATTTGTCCTTTAGTGATTGACATATCTCACTCCACATAATGTCATTTCAGATTCATCCATGTTATGACATGTTTCATGAATTCATTGTTTTTCTTTAATGTTGTGTAGTATTCTATTGTTTGTATGTACCGTAGTTTATTTATTCATAAATTGATGAGATCTGTGATTGTTTCCATCTTCTGTTACTGTAAATAATGTTGTGATGAACATGGGATTGGTGTACATATATCTCTTTATGCCATGGCTCTTATTGCTCTTAGTAGGGACACTGCTTCAGCATATGATATCTCTATTTCCAACTTTTTAAGAGTGCACTGCACCATTTTCCAGTACCACCAGCTGTGTATGATAGTTCCAGTCTCCCCAAACACTCACAAGCATTTTTTGTTTCATGTTTTTTTTTTCTTTGAGCATTGATATTAATGTTGATGTAAGATGATATCTTGTAGTTTTGATTTGCATCTCTGTAGTGGCTGGCCACAGGGATCCAGGTGCTGAGAGGAACTCAGGCACGCCCAAAGCAGCAGGGTGGGAGAGTGGGAGAAAGGGGATAAAAAAGCCAGGAACTTAGACAGAGGAGCAGTCAGCCGCAGGGATCCAGGTGAGGAGAGGAACTCAGACACACCCGAAGCAGCAGGGCTAGAGAACGGGAGAGAGGGGATTAAAAGGCCTAGGAATCTGGACAGAGGAGGAGTCAGCCACAGGGACCCAGGTTAGGGTAGTACGAAAGGTTTCCAACAGGGAGGCAAACTTATCTGTTTGTTTGTCTTACCGTGGTGATGTTTTGATGTGAGTTTTGAGGCTGAACCACTGGTGTTTCTAACCCAGCGGGATGAACATGGTGCACAGATATCAGCCCAGTTTACAGACTGAGACAGACTAGGAAGAAGGAGGAGGCCATCCACTTCTCAAATAATTGGCCAGGGAAAACCTTATGAATAGCAAAGAAACATGTTTGATACATTACCGAGCAACTTTATGAATAGTCCAGTTAGGTTAGAAGGCTCTCAAAATAGAACTGGGATAGAACTGCATCATCTGAGTAAACCCAGCCTTACTCCTATGGATAAGGTAAAGCTTTTGAGATCTCCATTTGCTGACGTGGCACCACTCAAATTGAAGAGAAACACCTGCAGACATCCATTAATCATCGGAACATGGAATGTACAAAGTATGACTCTAGGAAAATTGGAAGTTGTCAAAAATGAAATGGAACACATAAAGATTGATATCCTCAGCATTAGTGAGCTGAAATGGACTGGTTTTGGCCATTTTG
>NW_006922212.1:1066056-1066626 GCF_000298275.1 Orycteropus afer afer
TGCAAAGATCTGGAGTTTGAAAACCAAAAGTGAAGAACACGCTCAGCATTTATCAAGCTGAAAGAATTGAAGAAAAAAATTAAGCCTCGAGTTGCAATATTGAGAGATTCTGTGGGTAAAATATTGAATGATGCAGGAAACATCAAGAGAAGATGACAGGAATACACAGAATCACTGTACCAAAAGGAACTGGTTGATCTTCATTCATTTCAGGAAGTGGTGCATATGATCTAGAACCAATGGTACTGAAGGAGAAAGTCAAAGCTGCAATGAAAGAATTGGCAAACAACAAGGCTGCAGGAATTGACGGAATACCCATTGAGATATTTCAACAAATGGATACCCCATTGGAGGCAATCACTTGGTTATGCTAAGAGATTTGGAAGATAGCTACCTGGCCAACTGATTGGAAGACATCCTTATTTGTACCCATTCCAAAGAAAGGTGATCCCACAGATTGTGGAAATTATAGAAGAATATCATTAATATCGCACACAAGTAAGATCTTACTGAAGATAATTCAAAAACGGTTGCAGCAGTATATTGACAGAGAACTTCCAGAGGTGCAAG
>NW_006922212.1:1067031-1070540 GCF_000298275.1 Orycteropus afer afer
AGCTGGACTATATGAAGAAAAACAGGCATCAGGATTGGAGTAAGGATCATTAACAACCTGAGATACACAGACTATACAACTTTGCTTCCTGAATGTGAGGATGACTTGAGGCACTTACTGAGGAAGGTTGAAGAATACAGTCTGCAGTATGGATTATGTCTCAATCTAAAGAAAACAAAAATCCTCACAACTGGACCAATGAGCAACATCACAATAAATGGAGAGAAGATTGAGGTTGTCAAAGAGTTTACATTGCTTGGTTCTACAATCGATGCCAATGGAAGCAGCAGTCAGGACATTAGACGTCGTGTAGCATTGGGAAAGTCAACTGTGAAAGAACTGTTTCAAGTGCTGAAGAGCAAGGATGTCTCCTTGAGGACTAAGGTGCGCCTGACAGAAGCCATGATATTTCCAATTGCCTCATATGCATATGAGAGCTGGACAATGAATAAGGAAGACCAAAAAAGAATTGATGCTTTTGAGTTGTGGTGCTGGCGAAGAATGCTGAACGTACCATGGACTATTAAAAGAACTAACAGATCTTTCCTGGAGGAAGTGCACCCGAAATGCTCCTTGGAAGCGAGAATGGCCAGAGTTCATCTCACCTATTTTGGTTATGTTGTCAGAAGGGACCATTCCTTGGAGAAGGATGTTATGCTTGGTAGGGTGGAGGGTCGATGGAAAAGGGGGAGGCCTTCAACAAGATGGATTGACATGGTGGCTGCTGTGATGGCCTCAAGTATAGCAGGGATCGTGGAGCTGGCACGGGATCAGGCAGTGTTTCGTTCTTCTGTTCATGGGATCACTATGAATAAGAAATGACTTGACGGCACCTAACAACAACAACAATAACAAAGTGGCTCTTGAAGGAGCTCTGGTAATGTGATGCCTAAGGCACTTGACTGCTAACCAGAAGACTGGCGCTTCTAATCCACCAGCCACTCCTCAGAAGGAAGGTTGGGCAATTTACTTCCATAGTGATACTGCCTCAGAAACCCAAGGAGGGGTCGCTATGAGTCGGGTCCACAACAACAACAATAACAACAACAGTGGCTCTTGATGACAACAACAAATGGCTAATGCAAGGAGCTCTGATGTTGTAGTTCCTAAGGCATCTGACTGCCAATCAGAAGGTCGGCAGTTCATACCCACCAGCCACTCTGTGGAAGGAAGACTAGGCAATCTACTGCTGTAAAGATTTACTGTCCCAGAAATCCAAAGGGGGTTGCTATGAGTCAGAATCAACTTGATGGCAATAAGTTGTTTTTTTGGGGGGAGTGTAGGGTGTTTAGTGGCTAATGCAGAGCTCTGGTGGCATAGTGGTTCAAGCATTCAGCTACTAATCAAAAAGTTGGTAGTTCAAACCCATCAGCTACTCTATAGAAGAAAAATGAGGCAGTTTGCTTCCTTAAAAATTTATAGCCTGGGAAACTCTATGGGGCAGTTCTATTCTGTCCTATAGGGTCACTATGAGTTGGAATAGACTTGATAGCAGTGGGTTTGATTTTGGTTTTAGTGGCTAATGATTGTGAATATTTCTTCATATATTTATTGGCTGCCTGCATGTCTTCTTGGGTGAATTGTCTGTTCTTGTCTTTTGCTCTTTTATTAATTGATTGCTTTTCTTTTTGTTTTTGATATGATTACGTTTTCCACAGATTTTAGAAACTAGTCCTTGTCTGGTATGCCATTGTCAATTTTTTTTTTTTTTTTAATTTTTCTAGGTCTGTAGGTTCACTTTTTACTCTTTTGGAGAAGACTTTTGATAATATACATTTTTAATTTTTAGGAGGTCCCAGGTCTCTAGTTTATCTTGTATGTTTCATATTTTTAGTTATGTTACATGAACTATTCATGCCATGAACTATTGGATCTATAAGTTACTCCCTATTTTTTCATTGATGATTTACAAAAAAGTTTTACATTTAGGTCTTTGATCCATCTTGACTTATTTTTTTTTAATATATATATGGTGTGAGCTATGGATCCTGTTTCATTTTTATGCAAATAGATACCCAGTTTTGCAAGCACCATTTGTTAAATAGACTATCCCTTCCTCAGTTAATGGATTTCAGCCCTTTGTCAAAGATCTGCTGTCCATAGGTGGATGGATTCACTCCTGGGTTCGCAAATCTGTGGCATTAGTCTATGTGTCTGCCATACCAGGCTGCTTTGACTACTGTGCTGAATAATAAATTCTGAGATGGGAAAGTGTGGGCGTTCTTACATTGTTTTTCTTCAATAATGCTTACTTTGTTCAGGTTACTTTTCCTTTCCATTGAAGGTGGTTGTTCTGATTACCTAGTTCCACTCTGACAAGAATATACCACAAATGGGATGGCCTTAACAAACAGGACATTATTCTCTTACAGTTTAGAGGCTTTAAGTCCAAGTTCAAAGTGCCAGGCTCTAGGGGCTGGGTAGAAGACCCTCAACCTTGGGGTCCAGCTCTGCCTCCTGCTCCTGGCCCACTGGAGCTAGAAACATTTCTTCATTCAGACAGCTGCTTGCTGCTGAGACTGACAAGCCCAAGGTTGACAAGTAAAAAGGCACAGTCCTGATGTTACCAAATCACATGACAGGCCATTAATTTAAGTCCATTGTAAGTCCCAAGGTCAGCAGAGCATGGCAGGCTGCTGAACAAGACACAGCTACATGCAGGGTCTAAGTGTGCCATAATCTAGAGACTATCCCCAAGGCTTCTCCTTATATATAGGAAGCAGACCACATCCCAAAGGCAGCTACTCAGCTTCTTGTGATAGATCCCACCATGGAGCTGATTGCCAGTCTCATCATGGGGAATAACTACTACCAGTTGCCCAGCCACTCAACCAGGCCCAGCCAAGTTGACATACAAATTTAACTACCACAGTGATCATTAATTTTTTCATCTCTATGATGTATATTGATGTAATTTGAGTCAAGATTGCATTGTATCTATAGATCATTTTGAAATGTTGTTGTTGTTATGTGCTGTCGAGTCAGACCTGACTCATAGTGACCGCTCCTTGGGTTTCTGAGGCAGTATCACTATGGAGGTAGATTGCCCAATCTTCCTTCAGTAGAGTGGCTGCTGGGTTTGAACCACCAGCCTTCTGGTTAGCTGTCAAGTGCCTTAGGCACTATGCTACCAGAGCTCCCCTCACTTTGGGTAGTATTGACGTTTTCACAATGTTAAATGTTTCTGTACAAGAGTATGACATGTTCTTCTATTTATGTAGGTATCTTTTAGTTTCTTGCGGTAGTGTTTTGTAATTTAATTTGTATAAGTTTTTTACATCCCCAGTTAGGCATATTCCTTAGTATTTCACATTTTTGGTGCCTAGTATAATGACATTGTTTTCATGATTTCCATTTCAGAGTTCTCTTTCTTAGTGTAGATAAATATGACTGATTTTTATCTCTTCATCTTGTACCCTGCCACTTTGCTGTAGCCTTCTAGTAGTTCCAGTAGCTTACTTATAGATTCTGTGGGATTTTCTACGTACAGGATCATATTATCTGCAAAT
>NW_006922212.1:1074237-1074803 GCF_000298275.1 Orycteropus afer afer
ACACTTACTTTAAAGAATTAGTTCAAGAGTGTTCCATCCTTCTCTATGTTCTGGAATAAGTGAGCTGAATTGATGTCCACCCATATCTGAATATTTGGTAGAATTTGCCAGTGAAGCCATTTGGTCCAGGACTTCTTTTGGAAGATTTTTTTTCTTTCTTTCTTTTTTTTTAATGGCCTCTTCAATTTCATCTTTTGTTAAAGGTCTGTTCATATTTTTTTACCTCAGTTTGTGTTAGTTTAGATAGGTAATGTGTTTCAAGAAATTTTCCTATTACTTCTAGGTTTCCAAATTTGTTGGAATACACTTCTTCATTGTATTGTTATCCTTTTTTCATTTATTATCCTCTTGTAACATCACACCATTCCATTTCATTTCATATATGTCTTATTTGCATCTTGTCTTTCTTTTCTTTTGTTCATTTGACCAGTGGTTTATCAATTTTATTAATCCTTCAACAGAGCCAACATCTAGTCTTGTTGATTCTATTGTTTTTCTGTTTAGTTTATCTCTACTCTCGTCTTCAATATTTTATTTCTTCTGGTGGCCGTGGTTTTTTTTTTTTT
>NW_006922212.1:1075268-1083957 GCF_000298275.1 Orycteropus afer afer
ATATGTATATGAGATCCAGCTTGAGTGTGTTTATATCTTTTGTATCTTTGTTGAGGTTCTTTCTAATTCTGTCCTTCACCAAAAGTATTATATGTTAAAGTCTCCTACCATTATTGTTAAGTTGCCTATTTCTCTCCTCAATTCTGCTAAATTTTGTACTATATATATTGGAATTCTCTCACTGGGTGTCAGGATATTTATTGTGGTTATGTCCTCTTGTTGGGTTGATTTTTTAGTCATTATATAATTTCTTTCTTGTCTCTTATGCTGGTTTGCACCTTAAAACCTATTTTATCAGATACTAATATTGCCACTCTTGCTCTGTTTTGATTGTCACTTGCTTGATTTTTTTTTCCATTAGTTGATATATAGCTTATTTTTATCTTTATGTCTAAATTGTGTTTCTTGTAGGCAGCATTTTGATGATCATGTGTTCCTATCTATTTTGCCACTCTCTGTCTATTGACCAGTGTATTTAATCCATTTACATTCAATGTAATTTTCTAAAGGTATGAATTTACTGCTGTCATTTTGTTGTGCTTTGTGTTTTTGTGTGCTGATGACTACTTTGTTCTGTATGCTTGTCTATGGTGATTTTGTTTGTTTGTTTACAGACTCTCTTTTCATTTTATTCATTACTGTTGATTTTGTGTTTACTGTGTATTTATGATCTTCTTCTGTCTTAATTTTGGTAAGAAAGTTTCCTTTTCATTATCCTGTAATTTACTTATATCTTTCTAAGTTTAAAACAGTCTTTGCTATCTTGATATTGTCCTGACTTGTTTTCTATTTAAAAGTTCTATAACTATTCCATTTTTTCTTTCTTTTTGCTTCATAGTTCTTATCATCTACAGATTGACACATTTACAGATTGTTTCTCTATTTTCAGTCTTATAGCTTTATATTATTTTCAAAAATGTTTATCTGGTTTGGTTTCCAGGTGATGTTGTTATATGTCTTACTTTTAGGTTGTTGTTTGATGTTGTTCGTACTCTGTGCAAAGAACTCCCTTTAGTATTTCTTGTAAGGTTGGGCTGGTTTTAACAAATTATTTTCATTTCTGTTTACCTGGAAATGGTTAATTTCACTATCATATTTGAGGGACAATTTTGGTGGAGACAGATTTCTTCATTGGTGTTTTGGTTCTCTAGTGCTGCTTTAACAGAAAATACCATAAATGGATGGTCTCAAAAAAACAGGGATTTATTCTCTTACAATTTTGGAGGCTAGAAGTCTGAGTTCAAAGTACCAAGCTCGGGACTGGGTGAAAGCCCCTTGACCTTGGGCTTCAGTTCTGCCTCTTGCTCCCAACCCACTGGAGCTGGAGGCATCTCTTCACTCAGGAAGCTGCTGTCTCCCAAGGCTGACAAACCCAAGGTTGACAAATAAAATGGCATAGTCCCACAATTAACAAACAACTTGGGAAACCACTAGTTCAAGTCCAGAGACAGTCCCAAGATCTGTAGGAAACATGGCAGGCTGCTGAATGAAGACTTGGCTACATTCAGTGTCAAGTGTGCCAAAAAGCTCAAGACCATTCCCAAAGCTTCTCCTTATGTACTGGAAGCAGACGACAACTCTAAGGCAGCTACTCAGCTGTACTACAGTAGATTCCACCGTAGAGTTGATTACCACTCTTATCATGGGGGATCAATATCCAGCTGCCCAGCCACTCAAAACCAGGCCCAGCCAAGTTGACACATTACCTTAATGACCACAGTTGTCATTTATTTTTCCTTTTAAGATTTTATATATGTCATCCTAAGGAGCAGTAGTGGTGTAGTAGATAAGGAACTTGACTGCTAACTATAAGGTCAGTGGTTCAATCCACCAGCTGCTCTGCAGAAGGAAGACTGGATGATCTACTTCTATAAAGATTTACAGCCTTGAAAACCCAGTGGAGGTCATTATGAGTTGGACACAACTCAATGGCAGTGAGTTTGGTTTTTGTTTTTGCTTTTTTTTTTTTTTTTTTCTGGTATATGTCATCCAATATCCTTCTTGCCGGAATGCTTTGTGTTGTGAAATCAGAGCTTAGGCTTATTGGTACATGTTTGTAGGTAACATTTCATTTTTCCCAAACTGCTCTTGGGATTTTTACTTTGATTTTAGTTTTGGGAAGTTTGGTTATATATCTTGCAGATTTTCTTTTGGAGTCTTTCTATTTGGGGTCATTGAGCTACTTTGATGGATATCTTACTGCCTTTCATGATATTTGGAAAATTTTCATCAGCAAATCTTCAAAAAATTTCTCCCTCTCTCTCTCTCTCTCTCTCTTTTTTTTTTTTTGTCTCCACTCTTCAGGAATTTTGATCACGTGTAAATTATTCCACTTGAAGTTGTCCCACATAACTCTTAAGCTTTTTTTTTTTTTTTTTTTTCTGGTTGTTTCTCTAACAGATTGGGTATCAAGAGATTTGTTCTGTATTTCACTGACTCTGTCTTCCATTTATTTATTTCTACTCCTTTGCCTTTTCAATATCTTCTCTTTTTATGAAATTTTAGTCTTAACTTTCTAGATTTCTAATTGCTGTTTTTGTATGGTTTCTGTTTGCCTATTTCTTTTTATCATTTTGTTCTTGTATTGTTTTCTTGAATCCTTATAGAATTTTGTTTGTGTTTTCCTTGAATTTTTCTATGTTTTCCTTGGTTTGATCCTTGCTTTCCTTGATTTCTTGAAATATGTATTTTTTAGAAAAATCTTATCAGGTAGCTCCATTACCATTTATTCCTTAGGAGGGTTTCCTGGCCCTGTGTTTTGGTCATTTGCTTGAGCCTCCGTGTCCTACCTCTTTGTATGACTTGATACTATCTGTTGTTCCTGAAACACTGAAGTCTTATTGTATTTATTTATTGATTGTATGTTTGCTTCACCCTGATTATTTGTTTTGTTTTTATATATCTAGGCAGTCAGGGTAGACATGTTACACTGGTCACTAATTTGGCAGCATTGAATACCCACCACCTGTCTCTGTCTGGGGGGGGGGGGAAGTGGGTGGGAACATGGGTGTGGATCTTTCTTTGCTGGTTGTGTGAAGCAGTTGAGAGAGACCTAGGCAGGTGTTCATTACATCTGTCATCAGTCCAGTGGTTCAGATGTGCTAATCACCAGAAGGGTGGCGGGAGGGAAAGCATGCTCCTTTGCTCACAGGATGAGGGTGCTTAGGTTCCACCATTGGTTACAGTCAGCAATCAGGACGTATTTCACTCTGGGTGTGGATACACAGTTACTTTGTGTCCTGTTGGGATTCCTGTGCAGTTGCCTTGCGTGCTCCTCACCTGTGGTTGCTACCGTCTTTATCTCAAGATGACCACACTGTGCTAGGTCAGCTTGTAGGAGTCCTCTACTTTGACTCTTCTCATTCACTATTTTCAGTCTATTTCTTCTTCCAATCAGTGATTGATCTAGTTTTTTATCCTTTCATTTGTTGTTTAGTGTTCCAGATCTTCTGTATCTATTTCACTTAGTTTCTTGGATCTTTAATGTTGAGGAATGTGTGGAATGTCTGTCTAAACCATCATTTTAACTGACCACTAGCCAAACTCATTTTATAGATGATAAACTGAGGCACAGGTATGGAAACAACTTTTCCAAGTCCATTGAAAGCCATATCATGTGTCACACTCAGTACATTAGCCCAATTTTCTGTAGCCAAACAAATTACAAGATGCCAGCATTTTAAATAATGCCACATCACCTTTCTTTGCCTCCTCCTGGATCTTCTTGTTCTTCCTCTTCTTATTCTCTTTCACTAACATCATCTTTTCTTTATGATCAGCAAAAATGTTGACCATCAGGAAAAAGACAAACATTTTCCATTATGCTTCTCAACACTATTCCAGTCTTCACCTATTAACCAATTCCAAAGCTACTTCTAGATTTCTCATATTTGTTACAGTAACACTCAATTTCTATTTACCAAAATCCCTATTAGCTTCCTATTGCTGCTTTAACAGATTACCACAAATCTGGTGGCTTAAATCAACAGATATTTATTCTCTCATAGTTCTGGAGTCTAGAAATCTCAATTCAGTATTGTTGAGCTGAAATCAAGGTGTAGGCTGAGATGCACTCCCTCAGGAGGCCCTATGGGAGAATATTTTTCTTGCCACTCTTTTCTCTTTGGGAATCTCTGCAAGCCAAAAAGAGGCCACAAGGAGGAAGCTGCTTATGGTAGAATCAGTCTCAACTTTTGAATCATAATCCATCACTGGAAGGATCTAGAGTTAAGAAAATATTAAACAAACCAACTCGTAGTGACCCTATGTATGTCAGAAAACTGCACTCTATAGAGTATTCAATGCATGATTTTTTGGAAATAATCTACCAAGTCCTTCATCTGAGGTGTCTTTGGGTGGATTTGAACCTCTATATTTTCAAGGAGCTGAGCATCTTTACTGTTTTCACCATTCAGGAACTCTGAAGAAAGCGTTATAGAAAGCAATTTCCTGGTCTCAGAAATAATGCAAATAAATAAATAAATAAATAAGGATAAAATTTAAAAATACAAATAAAGAAATAATACAATATAAATAAAAAATGATGTCAATCTAAAAAAAACCCCTCACTGTTGTCAAGTCAGATCCGACTCATAGCAACCCTTCCTTGGGTTTATGAGGCATTATCATTACAGAAGTAGATTGCCCAGTCTTCCTTTCGAGAAGTGGCTTGTGGGTTTGAACTACCATCCTTCTGGTTAGCAGTCAAATGCCTTAGGCAGTATGCCACCAATGCTCCCAATATGTCAATAAGGAATGGGAAATTGAACAATCTTGGCCAGTTTATTGTTTCAGTACATGGTACTTGCAGGTATTTCTAAGTTAAAGTAATTATATAAAGCTGTCAGTATATTATATGTTCAATAAATATTAGATCTTTCTCAAGGACCTCAAACCTACCTTACCATTCTCTTTCAGATTCTGTCTAGTGTATCTGACACAGCATTTGAAAATAAAAAAAAAAAAAGGAACATTCACTAGACATGAAAGAATCGAAGAATAAGTGACTAAAACCAAAATACATGGTGGGGAGAAATATGTTATTACCTCTTGTTATTTTTCCATGAACAAAAACAAAACCCACAAAGATATGCAGAGGTTATGTAATTTTCTCAAGTTCTGTGCTTTCTGACTTCTCATGTATTATTCTTTCAATTGTATTGCATTGTGAAAAGTCCTGTGAAGTAAGTGGATGCTAGTGAATGAACAATAGGCAAAGGGAAATTGAGAAAGGCATTGTAAACAAGGGCAGATGGAAGCCCCTGAAGCCGGGAGAATAATTTAAATTTGCTACGGAAGGTGACAGGCAGCACTGGAGGTTTGAGAAAAGGAGTATGGTCAAGATGGTAGGAAAAGAAGATTCTTTTGACAGTCTTTAGTACTGACTGGACATTGCACAATATAAAACAGTGTTTGCGTTCTTGAGAAAAAAAATATATCCATTGATTTTTTTTTTTTTTTGCATTTGTCTAATATTATGTAAATTACTATGCATTCTTTGGGCTAGACTCTTTGTTTTGATTTGTTTTGCTTTGTTGCAGGAGGTCATGTAATTGAATTATGCTTGTTGTTGTTTTTTGTTGTTGTTTGCCATCGAGTCGGCCCCGACTCCTAGCGACCCCTCCTTGGGTTTCCGAGGCAGTTATCACTACAGAAGTAGGATTGCCCAACCTTCCTTCCAAGGAGTGGCTGATGGGTTTGAACCGCCAGCCTTCTGGTTAGCAGTCAAGTGCCTTGGCACTATGCTACCAGAGCTCTGACCCTAAATAGCTCAAACCCAAGCATTTCATTTGGCTTAGTACAATTTTCACAGTATAGAAATGAGTCTGGTATTTATTCAAGTTGAATAGAGATGTATGATCCCATCAAGTTCATTATTAGTTAAAAAAAATGGAAGTGTGACATTGTTTAAAAAGCAGATGTGTTAACACAGAGGAATTATGTTGACTGAAAATGAGCAGTGGATCAGGCGGACTCCCAATTTCCCCCCAGTATCAACTGTGAATGTCTTTTCATACATCGGAAAATTACTAGGCAGATTTGAAATAACAAAGCAATCACTGCAGGCTTTGTTTAAAATTCCTCTAGAGAATAGGACAAATAAAATGATTATAGTGATTTGAACAGTCAGAATTTTATAGCTATTCATTTAGAAAAACAATCTCCCAGTTAGTTGACAATAGATGGCTTCTGATATTTCCTGAAATTGTGTCTACATTAGAAGTATCGATCTCTGCTTCTATTTGGAAGGTTACCTGAGAGAAAGTTATTCTCATTATAAAATCCACTGCTGTAATGTCGAGTCTGATTCTTATTGTAGTGAACATATACAAATGCTGTACTTACAAATATACATATTTGATTATTACAAATTTATGGTCCAAATGGATTACTTATGTATGAACTTGTATTGTTTGTAAAATAATATTGCAACAGATTTCTGTTGGATATTAGTGAATTTGGAAGCTCCATTTTCTACCCCTCCAGTTGCCTTGGCTGAGATTCTGAATTCAATGCTTTCATTTTCCATTAACTGGAGCTAGGAATAAGCAAGTTCATTGGGTTTTCACATCTGAGTGTTTGAGAAGCCTGAGCTTAGCTTGTGATTTCTCAGGTCAGGCATGTTAGAGTTATTATTATGTGGAGAATTTGCTTATAAGGTAAAATAAATGGGCCCTTTCCTTATCAAATGGCATACTAGATAGGTGCTTCCTCTGTAATACTACCTTCAATAAAAATGGCTTAAATTCCTCACATATTAAGAACTTTGGAAGTAAACAGTTGTATATTTTGCTCTGTGGATCACCCATGGTAAGTTGTGATTTAGCATCTCTTGTATTTCACGGAAGGAAACATGCACAATTTCGGGCATAGTATCCATACGAAAGACAAGAAGAAGAAGAGAGGGAAATGTTAGCTCCCACTATGGCAAGCCCACAAATCAAATAAGCAGTAACTTTAATAGCAATCCAGCAGTTTTCTGATTGCATCCCATTGGGTAAGACTGTACCACATGATCATACCAAATTGAAAGGAAGTCTGGAAAGACAAGAGTACAGTTTTAATGATCACTTTAGTGAAGGAAGTCAGAGAAGAAAAGTTGTAATGGATGATGATTTAATTAATCAGCCATCTGTATACACCAGAATTAGTGTGACTCATATGGAAGAGTTCCTGTATGACAAGTTTTATTTGAATGGGTGGATGGATGGATGGAAGGAAAGAAGGATGGGTAGAAGCATGGATGGAGATAGACAGACAGAAAGAAGACAGACAAAACCAAATACCTACTGTCAAGTTGACTCCTACTCATAGCAACCCAATAGGACCCTATACCAATCTTATAGAACTGTTCCATAGGATTTCCAAGGCTGTAAATCACTGTTCTGAAAGGTTGTAAGTCTTTATGGAAGTAGACTGCCACATCTTTTCTCTCACAGATAAACTGGTGAGTTTGAGCCACTGAGCTTCTTGTTAGAAGCCAGGTACTTTAATCACTGAACCACCAGTACTTAGATAGATTGATAGATGCTGTTATGTTGACTCTGATCCATGGTGATCTTATGTACAACAGAATGAAACACTGCTTGCTCTTGCATCATCCTCATGGTCACTAGCATGTTGGAATCCATAATTGTAACTTTTTTTTGCACTGAGGTTCTCCCTCATCATTGCAGGCCCTCTATTTCCCCAAACTTGATGTCCTCTCCAACGATTGAGCCTTCCCAATGATGTGTACAAAGCAAAAGCCTTGGACAGTGTTCTCTTATGATAAGGATTTTACTGGCTAGTTTTTGGAAGTAGATGACCACATCTTTTTTCCTAGTCTGCCTTTGTATGGAGCCTCCACTAAAGCCTGTGTACCATGCTTGACCTTGTTGTTATTTGAAATACTGGTGGCATAGCTTCTGGCATCATAGCAACACACAGCCATTGCAGTATGACAAAGTGACAGATAGGTGATGTTTCATTTGATTTAGTTACAATTAACTGAGTTTTAGTTCCCATAGAAGTTCAGAAGGGTGTTACCAATGGAGATATCCAGGAAATAAATGATCACTTACATTTTCATGTGACATCAGAGGCACCAGCAAGTGAGGATGCAGACTTATCTTTATTGGTTCCTGTCTCTACTTGCTGATCATTTCTCTGTATTCCTTAATAGAACCTGGGGGATTCCTGAAATCTCCTGGGAAAATGTCAGTGGAAAACTAGCAGCATTCCCCTATAATATGGGCTCAAATGCCTTTTAAATTGTCTTAATTATGTGAAACAACAATAATAACATTAATATGTAAATCCACCATGCATATGTCAGTTTGTCATTTTGTGGTGGCTTGCATGTTGCCATGATGCTAGAAACTACATCATCAGTGTTTCAAATACCACCACCGTCACCCATGGTGGACAAATTTCAGTGGAGCTTCCAGACTGTGACTGAAGGGAAGAAGGACATGGCAGTCTACTTCAGAAAAAAATGACAAGTGAAAACCTCATGACTAACAGTAGAACACTTTCTGATATAGTACTCGAAGATGAGCCGCTCACATTGGAAGGAACTCAGAATATGACAAGGAAAGGATGTCTCAACAATTTGATTGTGTGGATCATGACAAATTATGGATAACATTGAGAAGAATGGGAATTCCCGAGCACTTGATTGTACTCATGAGGAATCTGTACCTTGACC
>NW_006922212.1:1084827-1096383 GCF_000298275.1 Orycteropus afer afer
AACAACAACAAATGATGTGATAGGAGTCAAACTTTCAGGATCTTCATTTTTTGATGAGGTAAAACTCAAAATGATAAAAAAAAACCACTGCAAACATCTGTTAGGAATTGGAATATGGAACACAGAAAGTAGGAATCAAGGAAAATTGGAAATCAACAAAAATGAAGTAAAATGCATACTTATCAATATCCTAGGCATTTGTGAGCGAAATTGGACTTGTATTGGCCATTTTGAATCAGAAAATCATATGGTCTACTATGCCAGAAATGACAAAATAAAGAGAAATAGCATTGCATTCATTGTCAAAAACAACATTTCGAGGTGTATCCTGAAGTCCAACACTCTCTGAGACAGAATAATATCCATATGCCTACAAGGAAGACCAGTTATTACAACTGTTATCCAAATTGATGCATCAACTTCTAATGCCAAAATGAAGATGTTTTTTAATCAAGTTCTGCAACCTGAAATTCTTCAAACAGTCAAGATACATTGATAACTAAAGTCATTGGAATGCAAATGTTGGAAATAACCATCAGTAGCGTAGTTCCTAAGGCACTTGACCAGAAGGCTGGTGGTTCAAACTCACCAGTCACTCCTTGGAAGGAAGGTTGGGCAATCTACTATCTTAGTGATATAGCCTTGGAAACCCAAGGAGGGGTCGTTATGAGTTGAGTCCAACTCAACGGCATATAACAACAACAACAACAACAACAATAACAACAGTTGGAAAACATGGCTTTGGTGATAGAAATAACACCAGAGATCACATCACAGAATTAATATTTTAAGACCAACAATTTATTCATTGCAAATAATTTTTTTTTCAACAACATAAAAGGTGATTATAAATGTGGACATTGTTAGATGAAATACACAAGAATAACATAGACTACATCTTTGGAAACAGGTGATAGAGAAGGTCAATATCATCAGTTAAGAACAAGACTGGGGATGACTGTGTAATAGGTCATCAATTTCTCATAGACAAGTTCAACTTGAAGTTGAAGAAAGTTTTAAAAAAAAAAAAAAAAAAAACTCACCTGAATTTAGAGATCATCTCAAGAATAGATTTGAGGCACTGAACACTGAGGAGCAAAGATCAGAGGATTTGTGGGGTGACATCAAGGACATCATACATGAAAAAAGCAAAAGCTCATTAAAAAGACAGAAAAGAAAGAAGAGATCAAAATGGATGTGAGAAGAGACTGTGAAACTTACTCTTAAATATAGAGTAGTTAGAGTGAAAGGAAGAAATGATGAAGTAAAAGAGCTGAATGAATTTCAAAGAATGGATTGAAAAGACAAAGTATTACAATGAAATGTACCAAACCATAGGGTTATTGAGCTGAAAGGGAAGAACACACTCTGCATTTCTCAAGCTGAAAAAAATTGAGAAAAAAATTAAGCCTTGAGTTGAAAACTGAAGGATTTTATGGGAAAAATATTTAACAATGCAGGAAGCATCAAAAGAAGATGAAACAAATACACAGAGTCATTGTACCAAACAGAATTGGTTGACATTCAGCTATTTCAGGAGGTAGCATATGATCAAGAACCAATGGTGTCGAAGGAAGAAGTACCAGCTGCACTGAAGGCATCAGCAAAAACAAGGCTCCTGAAAATGAAGTAATACCAACTGAAAAACATGTTTCAACAATTGGATATAACCCTGGAAACACTCCTATATATGCACCTATATGTGCAGGAATTTGAAAGAGAGTTACCTCTCCAACTTACTGGAAAAATACATATTTATGCCCATTTCAAAGAAAGATGATCCAACAGAATGTTGAAATTATCGAAAAATATTAAGCTAGCCAGTCTAGGAAAAGAGCTCTAAAAGGACATATTTGAGTCATGTTTTTTTAATAATAATAATAATAATATACATTTATCATACTAAACATTTATAGAAATGACAAAAAATCATCATCTTGAAATAGAACAATTAGCTCTGTGGGACATTTTACTTAACGCTAACTCTATATACATATACTAAACACCATCAAATGGAATAAAATTGCATTCAGAATCCTTAGACAACTTTATCTCTAGAAGAGACATACTGTCTCGCATCTAACCACAGTTACCTTATCCCGTCCCCTTCCTGGGCCTTATCTGAACTGTGAGGTGTTAGTTACCTGCTCTAGTCAGTTTGAGGAGCTCTGGCGGCACTGTGCTTGAAGCATTGGATTGTTGATCATCTGGTCAGCAGCCATTCTATGGGAGAAAGATGAGGCAATCTGCTACGATAAAGGTTTACAGCCTTGGGAACCCTATAGGGCAGTTCTGCTCTGGCTTATAGGGTCACTATGAGTCAGAATTGAAACAATGGCAGTGGTATAGGCAGGCTGTTTGAATTAGATTGTTAAACAGGTGTGTAAAATCCAGAGATGTTTAGGTGACTGTATGCTTTGAAAATATCTCTCCAGGAGTATTACCTAATAATTTCAAATCGGAACATTTCATCATCATCACAAAACTCAGGAAATTCGTTAACATGTGTAAATTAAAATAGCAACAGCATAAAAGTATGTGGGCTAAATCAGTGTTTTCCTTCAGACCAATAAATACACAGATATATACTGAGGGCTCTTTATAAAATAAAAAGACATAAAAGCTTAAGTATCATTGACTTCACATAGACTAATCACTTTAGCCACTGTAGCTTTAATTAAAGGAAGATTAAAAGTAAGGGATGCTTTATCAGCTGTTTTTGTTACAAAAGAGTTAAGACTTCTTGGCTATCTGACTTAGCACTCTTATCATTTAGAGTTTAGTTAAGCCCCTTAGGAATATCACCGCAGAACTGTATTTATATATTTCAATTTACCTTTCTTTTGGTTTTTAACTTTTTGTTGGGACTTGGGTGAACGTTTACAGAGCACATCAGTTTTCCACTCAACAAAATTCATATACCTTTTTTTCCAGACATTGTTGTACTCATGCCATTTCCTCCCTACGTTTCCTATTTCTATTTGCCCTTCTTTATTATCCCTTCCTGCCTTCTGAACTGTGTCTCTGGGCAAATGCCCCCCATTTGCTCTCAAATGGTTGATTGCTCTGAGGAGTGTGTCCTTCCCTTGTGTTACTGTTCACGTTATAGACTTGTCTATTATTTGGCAAAATGTTTAGCCAGAGGAGTGAGTTAAGTTCCCGACTCGAAGAGTGGGTGATCTTCTCTGAAAACTGGAAACACTGACGAACATTAAATGAGTGGAAGTCAAACCATCTCAAAATGCTGGGCCCAAGGCTTATTGTCGATGTCGGCTACCATAGAGTCAGTCCTAGACCACTGAGGACCCCATGTGCAACATTTTCTGTCTAGCTAATCTTAGCCTGGAAGCTCCACTAAAACCTGTTTAACAACATAGCAAAATGCAAGCCTCCACTGAAAGAGAGTAGTGGCTATGCAGGAGGTATGTTGTTGTTGTTGTTATATGCCTTTTAGTCGCCCCAACTCATAGCGACCCCTCCTTGGGTTTCCGAGGCAGTATCACTACGGAAGTAGGATTACCCAACCTTCCTTCCGAGGAGTGGCTGGTGGGTTTGAACTGCCAGCCTTCTGGTTAGCAGTCAAGTGCCTTAGGCACTATGCTACCAGAGCTCCTATGCAGGAGGTATATCGATTGTGAATGAGACCTAGACCTCCAGGGCAGGAAAGGAGAGAATTCTACCAATAAACCACCACTTGCCACAGCCCAAAGGAGCTCTGATGGCACACTGCATAACCATTTGGCTTCTAACCAAAAGATCTGTGGTTCGAAACAAACAGCCACTTTATCGGAGAAAGATGAGTCAGTCTGCTCCCTTGAAGATTTATAGCCTTGGAAACCTTATGGGGCAATTCTACTCTCTTCGATAGGGTCGCTATAAGTCAATATCGGCTCGAGGCAATGGAGTCACTTTGTATTTTTGTGGCCCACCACACATGGTGGCAGAATTGAAATCCCTGGAACCCTAAAGCCTGAGCAAAACTGCCTCAGGGACTTAGGGGAAGGGGTAGCAGGGAGGAGGATTAGCCTCATTGCAAGTTCAAGGCTTCAATATCCTTACTTTTAAAATCTCTTGCAATATCCCAGAACTTTTCCTTTATTTGTTATATAATTTGGCTTCTAAATAAAACTTGGTTTGAAGCAAGTGTATTTCTTTTAACTTTTTTATTTTGTGAAAATGATTGTGCTAAAGGGAATACACATAAAATGAAAAAGAAAAGAAAAAAACCTGGACAAACAGTGACATGAGTGAAACACCATGAAACAACCTAATATCCTCTGTCTTATTTTTGCAACACAAGACAAGATCCAAAAGAGAAAATTCAATTCAGCAAGTATCAACTGGGCATTTCCTTTGCTTAACACTCTGATATTTCTAAGCCGTGAGACAAAACAAACAGCTTACCACCTCAGGAAAATAGGGAAGGTGGGGGCAGGAAATATAGTTGCTCTAGAAAGAAGATAGCACTTGAGTTAGGAAATGTGGGTTTCTGTCCTGAATCTTCTTGAAGGACTTGTGGCCCCAGTCACTTCTCCTCTTAGAACTCTGACCTGTCAGTTGGTAGGTGGGTGGCCCAGTTCTTTGCTAAGCACTTATTGTGTGCCAGGCAGCAGTCCCTGGGTGGGGCAGAAGGGAAATGTTTACCTGCTAAGTACAAGGTTGCAGGTTTTAATCCACCAAGAGATGCTTCAGAAGAAAGGCCTGGTGATCTACTTTCAAAAAATTAGTCATTGAAAGCCCTAAGAGTGTCGTTCTACTCTTATATGCATTGAGTTTGTCACGAGTTGGAATTGAATAGACGGCAACTTGTTTCATTTTTGGTTTATGTGCCAGGCACTGTGCTAGGCACTGGGAGTCCAAGCACAGATGCAATCTGCTCCTCTGCCTTGGAAGAGCTCACAGAATAGAAGTACTAAGCTGAGTAACCTTTATCAAGTAATCATTCCGGGCTGGACAACATTCTAAGCACTTTTACAAGAAGTATTTGATTAGTCTTCATGGCAATTCCTTTAGGTGCATAATGTAGTGTTACTGTTTTGTAGGGATCTGAGACCTACAGAGGCCAAATAAATTGCCCAAAGCCACACAGCTGGAAAGCATAGTGATACTCTGAGTTATATCTCAGAGAATTCTAGAGTCAGTGTGCTCTAAGCAGTTCTACTCTCTTGTTCTCTAAATTAAGGAGATGGAGAGAGAAGGAAATATGCACTAGTTTTTTTAATGCACTTTGGAAGCAGTAGCGTTGCAGCAAGTATTATTGTAACACTAAGGAAAGTAAATAATTCAAAAGTTAAATACTAATTGGAAATAAATGCTAAAAAGAGAGAGAGAGATGTAAGCTAACTATGGCATTAGCAGCAATTGTCTTAAATTGGACTTATGATACTTCATTCACAGTGTCTTCTGGATTAAATGTTGTAGGAAGAAAGAGAACAGCCAAGAAGGTTTCAGGCTCTGACTGCACGTATCTCAACCTTAGTGACTAGCAATACAATCCATGTGTTACCATGAATCTAAGTCAACTTTATGGCATCTGGTACCTGGTACCTCATGGAAGAACTTGAGTTGGGGATGAGGAATGAAATGATGACTCCCTCTTGAAGTAGAGTACGGACATTTTAAGTGGAGAAATGGACTGTGCCAATAACTTGACTTGTGTGCCAGAAATTAGCCATCACTACACTGACAAGAAATAATAGGGAGGGGATGCTCAAGCTGGAAGCCTTCTTTTCTCTGTCAGAGCTGGAATTGTGTCCTGCTATTGTGTCTATAATCTGTTCACCCAAAGCCTATTTGCAGAAATGGCGTTTGTAAATAAAAGCATATTCGAGTAACTTAAAGGTCAGTGGCAAAGCTGAAATATAAAGAGAGTTAAGCACAGCATTCAGTAGAAGACGTCTTCTGTAACAAAGGTCCTTGCAAACATTTTGAGGTTAGGAATTGGTTTTAATTCAGCTAATGGATAAGGGAGGGAAAAAAAAAATCTTGTCTACAGTTGCAATTTCTGTAGAGCTGCTAGCTTTTGGAAAATGTGCCCTTTTATCAAGAGTGTGAAAATAGACATTTCAGAAATCCGCTACCCAGTGTCACTCCTCAATTAACTTCTATTCATTCAGCCAGCAAGAATCAGTGTTCAGTGCATCAAAAATAAGAGGCTTCTTTTGCTGTTATTGATATTGTTAATCATTTTAATTAGTGGCTTCCCACAATTCTAATCAACCCCAATTAGACTCAAACCCGATAAACAGTGGAAAGGTGAAAACAGCAGCTCAAAACAGGGATTAATTTCACAAGTACAAAGTGGAAGTATCTGCATTTTAAATTGCTCCCACTCACCTTTAAACAATGGCATTTGAGATCTCACTGACTATAATGGCATCTAGTGAGGTAGGTGAAATGTACTCCAAAGGCATACCTTTCAAAGACCTTCATCCTCCAAGGCCCCTCATATATATATTCATTTGTCCTTATATCATTTTCCAAGCTGCCTTTGTTTACATTGTTTCACACTGGCTACCAGACAAGTTAAATTTCTCACACTTCTGTGTACCTCTCCTCTGTCCCTCCTACCCTTGTCTTTCTCTGTCCTTAGAAAGGCCCTATATTCTTTAGAAAAGAGCAGTTCCCATTCTCAGTGAAACTATACACATTCAATGCATGTATTTTCAGACAATAAATCTCTCCTAGACACACTGTCATAGATAGATAGCTGCAACTCAGTAGACTCCGACTCATGGCAACCTTACGTATAATGGTGTTGTTAGGTGCCGTCGAGTTGGCTCTGACTCATAGCTACCCTATGTACAACAGAAGGAAACACTGCCCGATCCTGCGCCGGCCTCACAGTCCTTGCCCATCACTGCAGTCACTGTCTCAATCCATTTCATTGAGGGCCTTCCCTTTTTTTTCCTGACCCTCCACTTTACCAAGCATGATATCCTTCTCCAGGGAGTGGTCCCTTCTGACAAGATAACCAATGTAGTGAGATGAACTATGTCTGTTGTTGCTTCCAAGGCTGTACTTCTTCCAGGGAAGATCTGTCAGTTCTTCTGGCAGTCCACGGTGTTTTCAGTATTCTTTGCTAACACCACAATTGGACTTGTGTCATCCTTACAATAACAAGCATGTTTGAATTCACCGTTGTGGCCATGTGTCAGTCCATCTCATCAAGGGCCTCTCTTGCTCTCTCAGGCAGGTTCTCTGTTTTGCCAAACATTATGTCCTCCTGTAGCAATTGATCCCTCCTGTGTCAAAAAGGCAAGTGAGCTGCACAGTATTATCTTGTGATCTATAAGGTTTTCACAGGCTCATTTATGGAACTAGATCATGAAGTCTTTCTTCTTAGCATGTCTTAGTCTGGAAGTTCCACTGAAAACTGTCCACCTACTGTGTATTTGAAATACTGGTGGCATAGCTACCATCATCACAGCAACATGCAAGCCACCACAGTGCAACAAAATGACAGACAAGTGATAAGAATACAGTGTTTAAAGGAAAGGCTTTTTCCTTTAATTCTGTCAACAATTCTATGTGGTAGTTACTTCCAGTACCCCAATTTACAGATGAGAAATTGTTTCTAGAATATGAATAATTCAGATCATTCAGCTAGAAGACTTAGACTACGATGTGAACTAGGATCTATATAGTCTCAGAACCCAAATATTTATATATAATGCTGGTCTTTCCCTTAGGAACAGAATCAAGACAGTGTCCCAGGTAGGAAATGCCCAAACATTAAATCACTGTCAATCTTTCTCAGAATACCTGCAATTAATAACATTTCTTCTTTTATGGGAATTGTATCACCTTATTTAAGTCATCCTCCCTTCTCTGACCACATTTGCTAAGTGATCACTGTAAATACATAACAATATTTTATGTGAGCCAAGATAGTTTATCCATATTCCTATGTCTAAGAGGTATTTTTGTGTGTGGAGGCAGGCCTTGATAAGCCAGCCTCAGGACCAGTGGAAGGCAGGCTCTTGTGTGCGTGAATGCAGGCTGCAATGAGCCAGCCCTGGGACCAGTGGAAGGCAGGTGTTTGCACCCTGGGGGCAGGCCAGGTAAGCCAGCAGGGTCAGGAAAACCAGGAAATGAGCAGAGCCATTTGGAACAGCTAAGGGAGACAAACTTGTCTGTCAATTTGTTGTACTGTGGTGGCTTGAGTGTTTCTGTGAGCTGGAGGCTATGCCACTGGTGTTGCAAATACCAGCAGGGTCACCCGTGGTGGAGAGGTTTCACTGGAGCTTCCAGACTAGGACAGACTCAGAAGAAGGAAGAGGCCATCCACTTCTCAAAGAATTGGCTGGTGAAAACCTTATGAATAGCAGTGAAACGCTGTCTGAAATATTACTAGAAAACTTTATGAATAGCCCTGAAACATTGTACAATATAGTGCTAGAAGATGAGTCCCTCAGGTTGGAAGGCATTAAAATACTACTGTAGAAGAGCTGCCTCCTCATAGTAGAGCCAACCTTAATGATATGGATAGATAGAGTAAAGCTTTCAGGACCCCAGTTTGCTGATGTGGCATGTTTCAAGGTGAGAAGAAATAGCTGCAAACATCCATTAATAATCAGAACATGGAATGTATGAAGTATGAATCCAGGAAAATTGGAAGTTGTCAAAAATGAAATGGAACACATAAATATCAATATCCTAGGCATTAGTGAGCAGAAATAGACTGGTTTTGAGCATTTTGAATCAACCATATGATCTACTATGCCGGGAATGACAAATTGAAGAAGAATGGCATGGCATTCATCATCACAAAGAATGTATCAAGAACTATCCTGAAGAAAATGCTGTCAAAGACAAACACTAACTGCCATTGAGTTGATTTCAACTCATAGTGACCCTCCTTGGGTTTCTGAGGGGGTGTCACTATGGAAGTAGATTGTCCAACGCTCCTTCTGAGGAGTGGCTCATGGCTTTGAACCACCGGCCTTCTGGTTAGCAGTCAAATGCCTTAAGCATTATGCCACTAGAGCTCCCATTATGCCATCAGAGCTCCCACAATGCTGTCAGTGAAAGGATAATATCCATATGCCTATGAGGAGGACCAGTAAATACTGCTATTATTCAAATTTACACACCAACCACCGAAGCCAAAGATGAGGAAATTGAAGATTTTTATCAACTTCTGCAGTCTGAAATTGACTGAACATGCAATCAATATGTGTTGCTTATCATTGGTGATTGGAATGCAAAAGTTGGAAACAAAGAAGAATCACCAGTATTTGGAAAATATGGCCTTGGTGATAGAAAGGATGCTGGAGATCACATGATAGAATTTTGCAAGAGCAACAACTTATTCATTGCAAATACCTTTTTTCAACAACACAAATGGCAGCTATACATGTGAACTTTCCCACATGGAGTACACAGGAATCAGATTAATTACATCTGTGGAAAGAGGCAACGGAGAAACTCAATATCTTTAGCCAAAATAAGGCCAGGAGCTGCTTGTGGAACAGACCATCAACTGCTCATATGCAAGTTCAAGTTGAAGCTGAAGACAATTAAAGAAGTCCAAGAGAGCCAAAATATGATCTTGATTATATCCCTCCTGGATTTAGAGACCATCTAAATAATAGATTTGATGCACTGAACTCCAATGATTGAAAATCAGAGGAATTGTGGGATGGTATCAAGAACATCATCCATGAAGAAAGCAAAAGGTAATTAAAAAGATGATAAAGATGAAGTCATATGCAGATGACACAACTTTGCTTGCTGAAAGTGAGGACGACTTGGATCACCTACTGATGAAGATTAAAGACTACAGTCTGCTGTATGTATTACACCTCAATATAAAGAAAACAAAAATCCTCACAGCTGGACCAATAAAGAGCTTCTCAGTGGATGGAGAAAAGATTGAAGTTGTCAAAGACTTCATATTACTTGGTTCTACAATTAGTGCCAATGAAAGCAACAGTCAAGATATCAAAAGATGTACTGCATTGGCAAATCTGTTGCAAAAGATCTCTTTCAAGTGCTGAAGAGCAAAGATATCTCCTTGAAGACCAAGATGCACTTAACCCAAGCCTTGGTATTTTCAATCAGCTCATAAGCATCTGAGAGATAGACAATGAATAAGGAAGACTGAAGAAGAGTTGGCGCTTTTGTGTTGTGGTGTTGGCGAAGAATACTGAAAGTACTGTGGAATGCTAAAAGAACTAACAAATCTGTTCTGGAAGAAGTGCAGCGAGAATGCTCCTTGGAAGCAACAATGGCCAGACTTGGTCTCATGTACTTTGGTCATGTTGTCAGAGGGACCAGTCTCTTGAGAAGGATGTCATGCTTGGTAAAGTGGAGGGTCAACAAAAGAGAAGGCCCTCAACAAGATGGGTTTACACATTGGCTGAAGTGATGGGCTCAGGTATAGTAGGGATCATGAAGCTGGCATGTTTTGTTGTGTTGTACATAAGGTTGCTATGAGTCGGAGATGACTCAACAGCACATAACAACAACAATGACAACATGTCTCAGGGTCCCTGGGTGATACAAATGGTTAAACACTTAACTACTAGCTGGAAGGTTGGCAATTCGAATCCACCCACCCCAAGATGTGTCAGAATACAGGCCTGGCTACCTGCTTCTGAATGGTCTTGAAAACCCTATGGAGCAGTTCTACTCTTCAGTTAATGGATCACCATGAGTCAGAATCTACTTGTGTGTGACACCAGAGTGCAATTATCAATCAAAAGTTCTAATATTAGGAAGGAAATTGGATAGAGTAGAGAGCATTAATCTGGCTATTGAAAGTAGAATAAAAGGCTTCTAATTTATTGAAAAAAGTAAAGTAATTAAAATTGCAATTACTAATACTCTGATAGACATATGTCAATCAGTTATTGCCATGATAATGCCAAGAAACAAACAACTGCACAATGCAACACCTACAAGATTGTATAGTCTCAAGTGGATGTGGAATGGACTCAATGACGTAGCTCTGCTGCAGGCTATGTGTTAGTCAGATTTGGCTCTAGGTTGGAGCCAAGTGTAGTTCTGTTCCATACTTTTTTTTTTTTTTTTCTTTCCTGAGGCCAAGGCTATAGAGGGAACAGTGCTGGGGATTGCCCTTCTCACGGCAGACCACTAGACTGTAACAGAGAAAGTCTAATTGCACATCTCAAGCTTCATCATGCATCAGGTCTTCTAATATCCTGTTTGCAAAAATAAGGCACGTGGTATGCTAGTTAAGGTTATGCATTAACTTGTCTGGGCCTGATTTTGAATGGCCAGACAGCTAGATGTAGTATTCTGCATGATGAGACTGGTAATCAGCTCCATGGTGAGATATACTGTGAGCAGCTGAGTAGCTGCTTCAGGGATGTGGTCTACTCCCAGTATATAAGCAGCAGCTTTCAGGAAGGTCTCTAGCTTTTGGCACACTTGAATCCTGCATGTAATCAAGCCGTCATTCAGCAGGTTGCCATGTTGTCTGCCAATCTTGGGACTCTTAATGGACTTGAATCAATGGGCTGCCATGTGGTTGGTAATATCTGGGACTGTGCCTTTTTACTTGTTGACCTTGGATTTGTCAACCTCAGC
>NW_006922212.1:1097108-1121266 GCF_000298275.1 Orycteropus afer afer
GAGATATCCTTGCTCCTCAGCACTTGAAACAGTTCCTTCACAGTTGACTTTCCCAATGCTACACGTCGTCTAATGTCCTGACTGCTGTGTTATTAGTTGTAGCCAAGTCATTTCCAAACCTTGGAGACCACATGTGTACAGAATGCAAATGCTCCTTAGCTTTTCAAGAAGCAATTCATCTGAGATGCCTCTGGGTGGTTTCAAACTGCCAACATGTAGACTAGTACTCAAATGCTTAACCATTTGTGACACCCAGAGATTTCAATGATAGGTAGGTAGATAGATTAGATAGAAAGATATATAGATAGATAAGGATTTTTAGTACAGGGGAATGAAAAATTGGGATGAATAGTTCAAAACACATGGTTAATATTTGGATGACAGGAAGGCTTGAAATGTCTGAACCTTTCAGCTGTAAAACTAAAGATCTTCCTGCTTCCATTGCAGATGGTCCATATTTGTTCCAGAATTTAAACTTGGAACTTGGACTGCGGTTGAGGAACATTAGGTCTGGAATTAGGATGCCTACATTAGCAGAACAACAAATCAGCGGATCATGACAGTGGTTCAATTTACCTGACCAGATCCATTTAACCTTCTATTTGTGGCGTACCTACCTTAAATACTTCACTTTGGACTTGGGGTTTTATTTGTTCACTTTAACCAAGATTGCTGGTGTGTATTGCTGGAGCTAAGGTCGGGGCTGTTTCCTCCAGGAATTTCAGGTCTAGTTTTTCAGTTTCCATTTCTTGAGCATCATTTGTAGGCATGATCCATAAATTCAGTTGCTTTACATTAAAGCATTTGGCTGCTAACCAAAAGGTTGGTGGTTCGAACTCACTAGCTATTCTTTGGAAGAAAGATGAAGTAGTCTGTTTCCATAAAGATTTACAGCTGTGGGAAACCAATGGGGGTTTCTATGAGTTGGAATTGTTTGATAGCAGTCAATTTGGTTAATTTGGTAACCTTTGAAATAAGGCTTTTCTCCAGCTGACTAATTTGAACAGTGCCAGTAAAATGTCCGTAAGATTGCATCTCCTTGTTTTATGTCTGTGGATAGATGCATTCACTAAAGCTATTGAACATCTTAATGTCTGTTATACATTTGAAGTAGAGCTTCCCCACAATGTATAGCAGTGAATCTATTCTGATTTATGTAAGTAGGTGTCAGTATAGTCTGCTGAACTGGGTACTTTCTTATGGTCAAAGAATGAGAAGCAACTCACACTCATTTTCCTTGGGCCATTCTGCTAGTTTCTCAGAAAAATGACTGTGATTTTTCATTGACCAGTTTGAGCTTAATCCAGACTTTTTCTGACTTGCTTATATTGGTGCAAGAAGCCCTGGTGGCATAGTGCCTAAGTCATTTGACTGCTAACTGGAAGGTTGATGGTTCAAACCCACCAGCCACTCTGCAGAAGGAAGATGGGACAATCTACTTCTGTAAAGATTTACCACCAAGGAAAACCATTGGAGGTTGCTATGAGTCATAATGAACTCGATGGCAGTGGGCTTTCTAGATTTTTGCAGTCTCAGCTGATATAATGTCTTTCTTGTTATTATTCTCTTCAATAGAAATTTAGGAACTCTCCATGTCTCTAGATATCAGTGCTCCTGTAAGATTATATGTGCGTATTCCTATTGGAGCTCTTGTAGCATAGTGCCTAAGGCACTTGACTGCTAACCAGAAGGCTGGAGGTTCAAACCCACCAGCCACTCCTTGGAAGGAAGGTTGGGCAATCTACTTCTGTAGTGATATTGCCTTGGAAACCCAAGGAGGGGTTGCTATGAGTCGGAGCTGAGTCAACGGCACACAACAACAATAACAACACTGTAGCACTATGAATGTATTATGCATATTCTTATATTTATACTCCCAGTTGTTCTCTGGTTGTACAGTGGTTAAATGCTCAGCTGCTAAGTGGAAAGTCAACTATTTGAACCCACCAGATACTCTTTGGGAGAAAGATGTGGCAGTCAGCATCCATAAAGATTACACACTTGGAAACCCTATGGAGAAGTTCTACTCTGTCCTGTAGGGTTGTCATGAGTCAAAATTGACTCAACCTCAGTGGCAGTGGGTTTGGTTTTCTGGAATAAGATTGAAGAAAATAGGGCAGCTGCAGGGCATTTATTCATATACCATGTACTTGACACATTGTTTATTGATAACATTTTATTAAATTAACAAATGTTGTGGTTTTGAGTCTACTGTATACTGAAGTAGGAGCTCTGGTAGCATAGTGCCTAAGGCACTTGACTGCTAACCAGAAGGCTGGCGGTTCAAACCCACCAGCCAGTCCTCAGAAGGAAGGCTGGGCAATCTACTTCCGCAGTGATACCACCCCAGAAACCCAAGGAGGGGTCGGTATGAGTCGGGTGCGACTCGACAGCACATAACAACAACAACATACACTGAAGTGAGAATGGCTCAACTTCGTCTCACCTACTTTGTTCATGTTGCCAGTAAGAACCAATCCCTGGAGAAGGATGTCATGTTCAGTAAAATGGGGGTCAGCAGAAAAGGGAAGACCTTAAACAAGATTGATTGACACAGTGGCTGCAACGATAGGCTCAATTATTGTAGGGATTGTGAGGATGGCGCAGGACTAGCTGTGTTTCATTCTGTCATACATGGGGTCACTATGAGTTGGAGCTGACCTGACAGCACCTAACAACAAAAACTATAATGAACAGTATGGTCAAGATTTCAAATATCAGACACATTGTTTTCTACAATTTTCCCTATCAGTGGTTTCTAGTACATCTGAGAAATGATAGTTTGTGAGCACTACTCTGTCCTAACAGCTTATAGTTCACCCTTCACTCATTCTAATTATAAACTCGTTGTTGTTGTTGTTCATAGAATTCATTAATCTGTCTTGTGATGTAATCCCTAATGGATGCATTCTCCCACATATATTTATTTTCAATATATCTGTCCTGCATCATTAGTGCTAATTCTTTTTTCTTTCTGGTAATATACCCCTCTGATCTTGAGAGTATGTGAGATACAAACAGCATAGTCTATAGCCATATGGATTTTGGGGAGCAGTTCTGAATTTCTACATGTCTGAAGATCATGTACTGACATTTTTTGCATACATAATATACTATATATTATTGTATAGTATGTATTATTTCATAATAATTTAAGAAAACCAGAGAAATATGATTGGTCCTTGAATTCCTTTAGAGTTTCCTTTGGATCTACACACTTCCACCTTTTTCCTGAAATTTCATCATCCTCTTTGATCTTCTTCTGCATCTCTACACACAGTATCCCCACTCTTCCTTCTGGTGAATTTATTAGCTATCCTAGCCCTTCTCCATTCTTCTTTTATTCAATATATTTCATTGAAGAACCTCCCATGCTGAGTTGATAGCAGTCCACTTCATCCCTCATATTTCCTTATTATCCAATGAGGTTGTTCTTGTAAGAAGTGTGCCCCAGAAATAGTTTGCATTCCTTTATATTGATTTGATGCTATGTTTGAGTTCCTTATGTAATTAATATTTTAAATCAATGCCTCTCTCTTGAAAGTCTTTGAATCTATTTAGAACAGTGTAATTATTTCTTTCTTTGGCTCTACACTCATAGTTCATGATGTGATTTAGAAGTATTATACCAAAACAAACTCACTGATGTTGAGTAGAATCTGACTCATAGTAACCCCTCCTTGGGTTTCTGAGGCAGTATCACCATGGAAGTAGATTCCCCGACCTTCCTTCCGAGGAGTGGCTAGTGAGTTTGAACTGCCAGCCTTCTGGGTAGCAGTCAAATGCCTTAGACACTATGCCACCAGAGCTCCTTAGAAGCAGTATAGCAAGGCAGAAAGAGTTAGGTTCATTTTAGTCTAACTGGGTTTTGGATCTGATGTCAGCCACCTCCCTACTTATATGACCTTAAGAAAGTTGCTGTATCTCTCTGAGCTTTTGATTTCTCACCTACTGATTTTGTCTTTTTGCCTATATTACCTTTAATCTTCATAGGCTATTGTGAGGATTAAAGACAGAAACAGAACAATAGCTGACATGTAGTATACACTTCATAAATGATTGTTAAATGATGCTGACATCTACTTCAGAGATATTCACAAAATCACTTTTGCATCATTACTCATAGATTAATCGGTGGTAGGTTGATTTAACTGAGGCCTTTTCAGTCTCACTGGCATCATCACACTGTTTTCCTAGCACACAGCACGCTGCCCTGAAGGCACAACCTCCCTCATCGTGTGCTGAATTCTTCCATTTTGCTAATAGAATATTTCTGATAACCTATTTTCCTAGCAAGCTGCTTTGTCTTTCCTTTTAAGAGCAGTGTTTCATAAAAGCCTTTGTCACCTTATAATATTGGTGCAAGGAGGAGAACACATTCATTCTCCTAATGCTTACTGAGAACCTATGTGAGGGATACTCTAATTTTGTCAATGGTAACAAAGGATTGCAGGCATGTGCAGAATACTGCGTTGTCAGTGGTAACTTTTTGAAATGAGAATTCCTTTCTAAATCCTCACAACTAATAAAGGTGCGTATTTGACTGAATGAAGTGAAAAATCAGAAGAAAAGGCTTAATTAGTATTACTTTGGAGGTAGTTTGATTGGAAGAGAAGTTAGGGACGTGTTTTCTTTTTTTTTTTTTTTTTTTTTTTTTTTAAAGAATTGATAATCAAATGGTAAGAGATATGCATTTTACAATATTTTACTTACCAGTTTGGGGGATAAGAATATAAACTTACAGAATTGTAAATTGACAGACTGAAAGGGATCTTAGACATTGTTTCTGGTCTATCCTCCTTATTTTAGAGGCTAACTAGAGTTTAAATGAATATTAGAAAGTAGGTACTCAATATCATTAATATCACATGCAAGTAAAATCTTACTGAAGATAATTCAGAAACGGATGCAGCAGTACAGAGACAGAGAACTTCCCGAAATGCAAGCTGGATTCAGAAGGGACATTGTATGAGGGATATCATAGCTAATGTCATATGGATTTTGGCTCAGAGCAAAGAATACCAGAAATACGTTTCCTTGTGTTTTATTGACTATGCAAAAGCATTCAATTATGTGGATCGTAACAAATTGTGGGTAACATTGAGGAGAATGGGAATTCCAGAACATTTAATTGCACTCATGAGGACCCGGTACATAGACCAGGAGGCTATTGCTCAAACAGAACAAGGGAAAAATGCATGGTTTAAGTTGAGGAAGGAAGTGTGTCAGGGTTGTATCCTTTCACCATACTTATACAATGTGTATGCTGAGCAAATAATCTGAGAATCTGTGCTATATGAAGAAGAACTTGGCATCAGGATTGGGGAAAGGCTCATTAACAACCTGAGATATGTAGATGACACAACTTTGCTTGCTGAAAGTGAAGATGACTTGCAGCACATACTGATGAAAACTAAAGACTGCAGGCTGCAGTATGGATTATACCTCATTATAAAGAAAAAAAAAATTCCCACAACTAGACCAATAAGCACCATCACGATAAATGTAGAAAAGGTTGAAGTTGTCAAAGACTTCATATTGCTTGGTTCTGCAATCAATGTCAACAGAAACAGCAGTCAAGACATCAAAAGACATTGGATTGGGCAAATCTGTTGTAAAAGACCTCCTTCAAGTGCTGAACAGCAAAGATGTCTCCTTGATGACTAAGATGTGCCTGACCCAAGCCATGATATTTTCAATCGGCTCATATGCATGTGAAAGTTGGACAATGAATAAGGAAGACTGAAGAAGTGTTGATGCTTTTGAGTTGTGGTGTTGGTGAAGAATGCTGAAAGTACTGTGGACTGCTAAAAGAACTAACAAATCTGTCCTAGAGGAAGTGCAGCCAGAATGCTCCTTGGAAGCAAGAATGGCCAGACTTCATCTCACCTACTTTGATCATGTTGTCAGAAGGGACCATTCTCTGGAGAAGGATGTCATGTTTTGTAAAGTGGAGAGTCAAGGAAAGAGGGGAAGGCCCTCAAGAAGATGGATTGATATGGTGCCTGCAGTGATAGGCTCGAGTATATTAGGGACTGTGAGGTTGGCCCAGGACCAAGCAGTCTTTTGTTCTGCTGTACATAGGGTCACTATGAGTCCAAGATGACTTCACGGCACATACCCGCCACCACCACAACAACAGGTACTCAGTTCCCACCATATCTATCATAGGGCATCTTCTCTCATCTTTGTCAAGTAGGCAGCAAGCAAACTAGGCTAAGTGTTACCTTATTTTTGTTTGTGTCTGTTGAGTCAGCCCCAACTCATGGCAGCATTATATGTAACATAACCAAGCATTGCCAGGTCTTGTCCCACCTTCATTATTGTTGGTGTATTCCTGCTCATTGTTGTGGCTATTGTGCCAATCTATCTCATTGAGGGTGCCTCATTTCTGTTGGCCCCTGCTTGACCAGACACGACGTTCTTTCCTGGGCTGCGTCTTTCATAATGGGTCCAATGCAGTGAGTCAGAGTCCTGCCATCCGCCCTTCTGAGGAGCATCCTGCTTGTGCTTCATCTAAAACTGGAGTGTTTGTTCCTTCCCAGGCCATGCGATACCTAGAAAATGTCAGGTGGAGTTGTTCCTATGGGAATATCCTGTGTGTGAATTGTGTAAGAAGATTGTGGATTCTCCGATGGCTTCTTCCCACTCCTATACCTAACTACAGGTCTCATCCTCTGCCATGAGCCGTCATGGCTTTTGAGGCTGTGGGGTAATTCTAAGGCTGGCTAAATAAGCATACATCGTATGAAATCTGATTATGGAAACAGTATTAACTAAGCTAAATTTTCTTTTATTTGATTAACTTGTCTGGATCTTCTGACTGTGGGCTCTTGTACATGTCATGGTAATCTGCTGTTCCCACTGGATAATTGTGTTTCTGGCAAAATAGGATATTACATTGAACAACGATTACATATAAATGAAATCAGATCCTTTCAGTATGTCTACTTCTAAAAATGACAATAAAATGCACTTTTCTGTTTCAAAGTAGCAGCATGAGGAAATGATAGAGATACCCCTGTGCTTTCAATAATCATTGCTTTATTTCACCATCCATTTGCCTGGACCTACCCTTATAAAACCCATATAAAAGCCTGCTCAGAGATATTACAGTGCTAATTCCTCCTGTTAGGTAACCATACCCATTACTGATCAAGCATGTTATCCAATTTTACCCTCATTTGGAGACATCACTGACTACTCCCCCCTTCCCACCTTTCCCATACCACAGTTAGTTTTATGCTTGGATTATAAGGAGAATTTGTGTTAGCTATGGTTAGTTCCTGGCAGTAAGTGTCCTTAACAACCTTGAAAAAGAGGACAGCCTAACTCTTCTTTGATAATTCTCTCTTGTCTCTATCCTAGCAGGATAATTCCTATCTATATCCTATCCCATTCCATCTAGTGTACTCACATTTCTTTGTTGTTGTTAGTTGCCACCATGTGGTTCAGAATCATGGTAATCTTAGTATAAAAGAGTGAAATATGGCCCAGTCCTGTACTATTGTCATCGTCTTTGATATATTTGAGCCCATAGTAGTGTATAACAAAGAGCTCTGATGATAGGCGTTAAAACATTCAGCTGCTAACCTAAAGATCAGAAGTTCAAACCCACCAGCTGCTCCATGGAAGAAATATGAGGCAGTCTGCTTCCATAAAAATGTAAAGCCTTGGAAACCTTATAAGGCAGTTCAACTCCATCCTATAAAGTCACTGTTGTTGTTGTTGTTGTTATTTGCCGTTGAGTCGGCCCCGACTCATAGCGACCCCTCCTTGGGTTTCCGAGGCAGTATCACTATAGAAGTAGGATTGCCCAACCTTCCTTCCGAGGAGTGGTTGGTGGGTTTGAACCGCCAGCCTTCTGGTTAGCAGTCAAGCGCCTTAGGCACTATGCTACCAGAGCTCCTATAAAGTCACTAGGAGTCAAAAATGACTCAAGGGCAGTAATTTTTTTTTTTTCTTTTATAGTGTGTAATAGTGTAGAGTGTAAATTCTAAAATAACCTTTCCCTAGCTACATGCTGCTGGATTTCTGGGACTGGGGCCCAGGTATCTTAATTTTAATCAGCTTGTAGAAAATTCTTATGAATATAACATATTTGTGAAACATTGTTGCTGAGTCAGGCCACTCTCTGAGTTACCATTTCTCAAAGCTTTGGCTGCAGCTCAAGATTGAGCCTGCTCATCGGCAGGGCATCCCCTCAAAGTCCAGAACTACTGTACTCACTTGAGCATCGACTACTTCTCCAAACTGACTATCCCTTCCTAAGCATGGATATGACCCCTTTCCAATTAGCCACGTCATTGAAACATGGTGTGGTAGTTAAGTTGACAAGTCAGCTTGGCTGGGATGTGGTTTTGAGCTGCTTGGCAGCTGTAGGTAGTTATTCTTGTGATAAGATGGTAATCACCTCCATAGTGATAAGATGGTAATCACCTCCATAGTGATAAGATGGTAATCACCTCCATAATGAAATCTGCTGTGAGCAGCTATGTAGTTGAAGTGGGATTACCTTTAAGGTATGGCCTACTGCTTTTTGACACATTTTGGATCCTGCACTTGGCTGAGTTTTCATCTCTAGTTCCTGAACTTGGACCAGTGGCATGCCATGTTGCCTGCTGATCTTGGGAAAGTGCTATTTTGCCTGCTGATCTTGAGTCTGTCAGCCTCAGCAGCCATCAGCTGCTGAGTTACGAGAAACCTCCAGCTCCAGCGGCCCTGGAACAGCAGGCAAAGTTGAAGCCCAAGGTACGTGACCCTCACCCAGCCCCTAGAGCTACCACTCTGAATTTGGTATTTTAGCCTCCTAAACTGTAAAGGAATACATTCCTGTTTGTTAAAACCATCCCCTTGTGGTATTTCTGTTGTAGCATCACTAGAGAACTAGGACACATGGCTTTACTGAAAATTAGGAAATACTGGAGGGAAAATGGGAACGCTAAAATGGGATTAATTTTCTTAGAGCCTTGTTACCAGTCCTAAAACATTGCCTGGCCTGTAGTAGATGCTAAGTAAACATTTGCTTTACAAATAATACTACTTATGACTGTTTTCAGGGTCCTGCGTGACAGGTTTATAATTTAGCTGCTAACTGAAAGGTTGATGGTTCCAACAAATCCAGTGACTCTGTGGTCTGATGCCATAAATATTACGGTCAAGAAAACCCTATGAAACCATTCTACTATGTAACCCATGGGGTCATCATGAATGGGGGGCCAACTCAGTGGTAGCAAACAACAATAATAATGACTGTTACCAGGGAAAATACATCATTTTGTAAAATTTTCTCATGATCACACCCGTTTTCTAGCCTAATTTTCCTATATGTATATGTGTGTGTATATATGTATGTGATACTGCCTCGGAAACCCAAGGAGGGGTCCCTATGAATCGGGTCCAACCCGACGGCACACAACAACAACAACATATGTGTATGTGTGTGTGTGTACATATGTGTGTGTGTGTATAATATATATATAAATAACCTCACTGCCATCAAGTCAATTCTAACTTATAGGGACCCCCATTGGGTTTCCAAGACTGTAAATCTTTATAGAAGTAGATTGCCCCATTTTCCTTCCAGTGGAGCAGCTGGTGGGTTTGAACCATTGCCCTTCCAGTTAGCAGCCAAATGCCTTATCAGCTATGCCACCAGAGCTCCCTTTTTTTTCCTGTATTGGGGCCTACTTCTCTTTTTCTGTGTTCTAGTTCCTGGATGATGACAATAGTTAACAGGTTCAACTGCAAACCAAAAAGTTGGAGGTTCAAGTTCATGCAGAAGCATATTGGAAGAAAGGCCTGGCATTTTACTTCCCAGAAGTCAGCCATTGAAAACAATTGCCCATTTCTACACACCCCCACAGAGTCATCATGAATAAAAGGACTTGAAGGCAACTGGTAACGGCTAGTTAGCAAAACATTGTTTTAGTTGTGTGTTGGGAATTCCAGCTCCTGTGTAGGAAAATCCCACCCCTGCAGAAGAAGGCTTGGCCTTCTGACTAACTAGAAAGCATCTGTGACAAAAAAAAAAAAAAAAAAGTGACAGATGCAAAGGATTTGAAAAAGTGAGTTAGTATAAAGTGTCTTGAGCCAGAAAGAAACACAAATATAAGTACACAAATATAAGTTAAATATATACTACATGCTTAATTAACATATTTCAAGTTCTTTAAACACTTGATTGGATTTTACAGAAAGTAATCATTGCTCATAAAGAGCCCTCTTGACCAGTGCTTAAATGCTCAGCTGATAACCTGAAGATTGGCAGTTTGAACCCATCAGCCACTCCATTCCTCAGGAAAAAGTTGTGGTGGTCTGCTTCCATAAAGATTTACAGCCTTGGAAATCCCGTGGGGGCAATCCTACTCCTACAGGGTCATGATGAGTTGGAATCTATTTGATGGCAACAGGATTGATTTAGTTTGGTTTAAGCATAAGTCATACCTGAAGACACAACAACAACGTCAAAGGATACGATTTATTACTTATTAATCAAAGGGATCTGTGTGATTCAATGTTGTTATTTTTGTTGTTATGTGCCATTGAGTCGGCCCCAACTCATAGCAACCTCCTCCTTGGATTTCTGAGGTGGTGTCACTAAAGCAGTAGATTGCCCAACCTTCCTTCCGAGGAGTGGCTGGTGGGTTTGAACCGCCAGCCTTCTGGTTACTAGTCAAGTGCGTTAGGCACTATGCTATCAGAGCTCCCATGTGTTTAAATATTCCTAAGAAATTCAGATAAGTAGGCAAAGAAGGAAGGACCCCTAGTAGCACTATGGTTAAACACTTGGGTGCTAACCGAAGCTGGTGATCCTCACCACCCACAGGCTCCATGAAGAAAGATTTGGCAGTCTGCTGCCATAGAGATTACAGCCTAGTGAACCCTATGGGGCAGTTCTACTCTGCAACGTGTCGCTATGAGTCGAAACTGACTCCGCAGCACCTGGCAATGGCAGCAGGCAAAGAAGGGTATGTTCTAAAGGAGCACTATCACAGAAATGTTGGCTTCTAGACTTTTATAATCCTGGTGGTTACATTTTTCTCTTTTCGGTGTAGTCTTAAGTCTTTCGCTGATTTGTCCAAGCATAAATGCACAGATATTTTATCCAAATGTCATACTGATGTATAATTTATATATCATAAAATTCACTTCTTTTAATTGTACAACTATATGATTTATAGAAATTTTACAGAGTTTTGGAAGCATTGCCACTATCTAATTTTTGAAGATCCCCATCCCCCCATAAGAGTCCTTGTTTTCGTTTGTAATTACTTCTGGTTTCTACCCATACCCCTCCTGAATTTGAAGTTATGTGAGAGAAAGGTAGCACTTTGTTGTTCTTATTAGGTGCTGTCTAGTCAGCTCCCACTCACAGTGACCTTACGGACAACAGAAGGAAACATTGCTCGGTCCTGTCCCATCCTCACAATCTGTGCTATACCTGAGCCCATCATTGCATCCACTGTGTCAATCCATCTCATTTAGGGCCTTCCCCTTTTTCAGTGACCCTCCACTTTACTAAGCATGATATCCTTCTCCAGGGAGTGGTCCCTTCTGATCACATGACCAAAGTTGGTGATGAAGTCTGGCCATTCTCACTTCCAAGGAGCATTCTGGCTGCACTTCTTCTAGGACACATTTGTTAGTTCTTTTAACAGTCCATGGTACTCTCAGCATTCTTTGCCAGCACCACACCTCAAAAGCTTCAACTTTTCTTTGGTTTTCCTTATTTATTTTCCAGCTCTCACATGCATATGAGCCAACTGAAAATACTATGGCCTGGGTTAGCCACACCTTAGTCTTCAAGGAGATATCTTTGATCTTCAGCACTTGAAAGAGGTCTTTTGCAGCAGATTTGCCCAGTGCTATACATCTTCTGATGTCTTGACTGCTGCTTCCATTGGTGTTGATTGTGGAACCAAGTAATATGATATCTTTGACAACTTCATTCTTCATTTATAGTGAAGCTGCTTGTAGGTCTAGTTGTGAGGATTTTCTTTTTCTTTATGTTGAGATGTAATCCATATTGCAGAGTGTTTCAAGTCATCTGTGCTTTCAGCAAACAAGGCTGTGTAGTCTGTGCATTCTTCTCCACATAGTCCAGCCTCTTGGATTATTAGCTCAGCACACGGTTTGATTAAGTGTGGTGAAAAGATACAACACTGATGCACACCATTTCTGAGTTTAAACCATGTATGATTCCCTTGTTCTGTTTGAATGACAGCCTTCTGGTCTATGTACAAGTTCCTTATGGGAACAATAAAGTGTTCTGGAATTCTTGTTCTTCTCAACGTTATCCATAATATCTTATGATCCACATCATCAAATGCTTTTGCATAGTCAATAAAACACAAGTAAACATCCTTCTAGTATTATTTTCTTTCAGTCAAGGTCCATCTGACATCAGCAATGATATCTCTCTTTCCTTGTCCTCTTGTGAATCCAGCTTGCATTTCTAGTAGTTCCCGTTGATGTACTGCTGCAACTGTTTTTTTTTTTTTTGAATTATCTCCAGCAAAGTTCACTTGCATGTGATATTAATGATATAATTTGATAATTTCCGCATTCTGTGGGCTCACCTTTCTTTGGAATGGATACCAGTATGGATCTCTTCCAGTCAGTTGGCCAGGTTGCTGTCTTCTAAATTCCTTGGCATACAAAAAAAAGTGCTTCCAGCATGGCTTACATTTCTTGAGACATCTCAGTGGGTATTCTGTCAATCCCTAGAGCCTTGTTTTTCTCTGATTCCTTCTGGGCAGCTTCGGCTTCTTCTTTCAGTAGCATTGGTCCTTGATCATATGTCACCACCTGAAACAGATGAATATCAATCAATTCTTTTTGTACAGTGATTCAGTGTATTCTTTATATGGGAGAAAGGTAGCACTTTATGTCTATTTATATTATTTCATTAATAATTTAAAAGGATTAGGGGAAAACAGGTAAACATCAGATATAATCAAAGTCCTTCAAAGGTCAAGTGAAAGTCAATTGTAAGGGGTCATTCTCTTTCTTCACATGTCACCCTGACTTTTGATTCCTCTCTTTTTCAATACTCCCCTGCCTAATCCCCTTTTATTTTATCACTGTGTCATCTCAGACCTAGTCAAATGTCTTCCATTGGAAATGGAAGCAGATTGGTGTTTTTCAAAAAACACAAATGTGAGGAGGGACAGGGAATTTATGAAGATTGGTTAGAAAATTAAAATAAAATAGGCTGTGTGCATTTTAAAGGTCCCTGGGAGGCACAAGGGAGCTCTGGTGGCATAGTGCCTGAGGCATGTGACTGCTAACCAGACGGCCGGTGGTTCAAACTCACCAGCTACTCCTCAGAAGGAAAGTTGAGCTACTTCTATAGTGATACTGCCTTGGAAACCCAAGGAGGGGTCATTATGAGTCAGGTCCGACTCCACAGCAGTGAGTTTGTTTTTGGTTTGGGTCACACAAATGTTTGCATTTAATCGCTAACCTAAAAGTTGCCTGTTTGATCCCACCCAGTGGCCCTGGGGAAGAAAAAGCCTGGAGATCAGCTTCCATTATGATTAGAGCCCAACAGTTCTACTCTTGGGGTCATCATGACTGGGCATCAACTGGATGGCAACTAACAGCAACATGTACATTTCCGGGCAGAATTATTTCTATTCAGTTTTCCTATTTCCCAGTATATGGTATAAAACATTTTATACCTAAATGATATTTTTAAAAAAAATTAAACATGATACAATCATGGAGAAAAACAATATGTAGTATCCTAAAGTTCTGCTTTTCAGTGCTTGAGTTTAATTCTCAGCTCTCTCAAATCAGAAAGAAAGGAACATTACACTTTTTTTTTTTTTTTTTTTAACTAAATTGTTGTTATGTGCCATGGAGTTGGACCCAACTCATAGCGACCCCTCCTTGGGTTTCCAGGTGACATCACTACGGAAGTAGATTGCCCAACCTTCCTTCCGAGGAGTACGTGGTGGGTTTGAACCGCCAGCCTTCTGGTTAGCAGTCAAGTGCCTTAGGCACTATGCTACCAGAGCTCCTAAATAGCACTAAAATAGATTAGATAGTCCACAGGGAGAGACGCTGTCGGTTCATCAGTGCAAAATAAGTGTGATTATACCCTCCCCTTACCTGTATTCCATCAAGCTTTGGTAAAGTGAGGAACTACTGAAGGAAAAAAAAAAAAATCACACAAATCACATGGCTCAAAAGTATGATGCTGTGTGTTGAAAACGAGTGGAAAGCTAGGAGTGTGCATTCTGTCTGTGGATTGTAGTGGAAACACATTGCCTCTGAGACCCAAAGCTCTGTGGCACTAAAACAAAATTTGATTATGGTGAGCTCTGTGCCATGTAATATACACTGTAGGACTAGGATGGGAGTGGGTTCAGAAATGATGATTTGTGAGAGGAGGGGCTCTGGTGGCTCAGGGCTAAAGTACTTGTCTGCTAACCAAAAGGTTGTGATTTAGAACCCACCATCCATGTCGTGGGAGAAAGATGTGGCAGTGAGAAACAGTTAAGGAAATATTTGTAAATTATCTAATCATCAGATTGCTAAATTAATATTAGTTATTTGTTTACTTTGTAATTGAGTAAGTGTTTATAAGACACCTTGTTCATGTCAGGCACAGTGTTATAATATGAAAAAATTGTAACAGAGAGACAAAGCCTCTCTAGATCTAGAAAAGTGAAAATGTAGACCCTCAAATACACATTAATTCATGTTGTTCTCATACCTAATAAGGCTGGGAAAAACCCAAACATAGTTTTGGCAGTCATTTTCCTTTATTATTATTTTTTGTACTAACTTGGTGTCTTTCAATAAATACTCCATTAATCTCAAGTTCAAACCCAAGAGGGTTTCATTTCCCTCTTCCTTACTAAGATGATAACTGAATGCAGGGGGAATATCACTTATCATCTCAGCACTGGAGCACTGCCTGGCTCAGGTACTATCTTCTTAACTCCCAGTGATATCACAGAGTGTGCTTGATTCCATCTGGTCCCCAGGGATCTGGAACTTCAACCTCCTGAAATGAACCTAGGCCTAATCGGTTCTTCTAGATGTGTGCTGGTATCAGTGCTGCTGACTGCTGTCTTACATATAGTCCTAAGTTCCTATATTCTCTGGCATCTTCCTCCCAACTCCAAGTGTGTACTAGTCAACCAGTTGCCACGGTATTTCTGTACCTTTTTAGGAACTCTGGAACTATCTTCTGCTTTCTCTATACCGTACTTCCCAAAGTTAGCCTCATCCTTTTCTAAACTTTCATCTAAGTAGGACTATGTGTCACTATGATGAGTATAATAACATCTTTGATAGACTTGTCATTTTCCCAAGTGATAGATAACATGAAAAGTGAGAAGTACCCTACCCGGCATTTTCCCCAACTCTCTGGTGTTGATTTCACCCTGACTGTCTCTCACCTGGAACATCAATACCTTGGCAAGAAGTCAACCTTTACATCTGACTTCCCATCTCCTTTCTACTTACCTGCTTCTCTGTCAATAACAGATGCCTCTCTGATTACTCTTTTGGTCTTATGGGAACTCCCTTAGATCAATCTTGTCTATTCTCAATACCCTATGGCTTATGATAAAACACTATTAGCAAGGTAGACTTATGATAAATAAAGAGAAAATTTATAACTTAAGACCTTTTTTCTGTAGTTAATGCTTCAGTTATCAGTATTGTGCTTGTGCTATGAGTTCAGGATAGCGTTCATGAAATCAAAGGTTGAACATAATCTCTATTTTTATTCCTTCTAATTTTACCTGTGCTAGAGAGAGTCCTCTCATAGAATGAGGGGAAGGTTAAGTGCAAAGAGTTGGTACTGTTATACAGTCTAGCAAAGACACAAATAATGCAATATAAAGAGTGATTTGATAGAGAATATACAGTATTGCAAGAGAGAAAATGATGTTTGGGGAAGGTACTAAATTGGTCTAGAAGCAAAGAAGACTTCCCACAGTAAGACATTCTTAAACTTAAAGCTAAGTTTTTAAAGTTGAATCACAGTCATTCCACATAGAGGAACTTATATATTCCAGATGGAGAAAATGAAGAATGAAAGATGTGTGGAATAGTTAGAGATTAGCATGTCAGGGCTCAATAAAGGACTGGAAAAAAACAGGTGAGGAATTGGGAGGCCTTTTAAGCTACATTAAGGATTTCAAACTTCCTTAATGGGAGGCTATCAAAGGCTTTTCAGCAGGATATTGACTTTGTCTGTGTATATGTCACATTGACTTCTGGGGAAAATAGATTGACAGGGGGCATGGGCTAGAATAAGACATGAAAGAGGAAAACCTCCAGGTAGCTATTATAGTGGTTCAGAAACAAGGTGACTGTGGCTTATTGGAGTGAAATAGAGTAGGGGTGGTCAAGAGAGAGAGAGATGCAGGGAGATGTTATTCTTGATGTTAGCTGGCATTGAGTTAATTTCAACTCATGGAAAGCCCATGTGTTACAGAGAGGATTTTGTTGCCTGTAATCTTAATGGCAGCAGATCAGCAATCCTTTCCTTCCAAGGTATTGCTGGGTGGAATTGAACTGTCAACCTTTCATCTAGCAGTTGGCTGCAAACCATTTACAACACCACAGAATTTTATTAGGATATGAAAGTCATTTAAGTAAGGGGTATATTTTCCTTTTTTATTATTATTTTTTTTTACAATTGAGTTGGAAAATTATAAATACCTAAATGTCCAATGCAATATATTCTTTCATTATGCTAATATTTTAATATGTTTATTTTGGTAGGACTTGGGTCACTTCCCTAACACCGGCAATGTGTAAACTCGGTCAGATGCGGCTCATAGCAACCCCTCCTTTGGTTTCCAAGAAAGTATCGCTACGGAAGAATATTGCCCAATCTTCCTTCCCGGGAGTGGCCTTCTGGTTAGCAGTCAAATGCCTTAGGCACTACGCCACCAGAGCTCCTAATGAGTATACAGTTCCTATCTATTTCATGAGGCCACACAGGGCATCTTTCACTAATAGAGAAAAAAGAGGGTGTAGCATTGGTGAGAGGTCTACCAAGCTCCCACACAAGGTCAAAACTGAAATCTCTTTACGTATAATTATTTTTGATGTTGGAATGATCCCTGTGCAAATTCAGAAGGAAAATCAAAGTTATAGTTCCTTCCTAATTACTCATCCTTCTCTGCCCAAACCTAACAGCTGTAGGCAGTGCAATTTTTGCCTGTACTGAGATTCATTTGGAGGATTTGTTCTCATCAGCTTTTCTTAAATCTGCTCTGTACATACCCTTTCTCCTTGGATTGGTTATAACAATGATTTGCCTGGGAACAAAGTCAAACAGAATCAAACCAAAAAGCTCAATCTTTTATTTCCTCTCTTGTTTCTCCTCCTTGGTTTACCTACTATAAAAAAAAAAAATCAATAATGATAAATAACAATTGATAACCTTTAGCAAGCACTTCTAGGTGTTAAGCATCATACTGAGTATTGTGCCAACATCATTTTATTTAATTCTTCTAAGATAAATATTGTTTTATAGATAAAGTAAATATTATCATATTTTTTATTATTGTTTTGAGTTGCTGTCAAGTTGGCTCTGACTCATGGTGATCCCACGTACAACAGAACAAAATGCAGTCTCATTCTGTGCCCTCTTCACATCACTGGTATGCTCCAGTCCATTGTTTTAAGGCCACTGTGTATTTTGAGTGTCTTCTAACTTAGGGGGACCATCTTCCAGCACTATTTCAGACAATGTCCTATTGTGATCCATAGCATTTAGTGTAGTGCCTAAGGCACTTGACTGCTAACCAGAAACCCACCAACCACTCCTCAGAAGGAAGGCTGGGTGCTCTACTTCCATAGAGATACCACCTCAGAAACCCAAGGAGGCATCCCTATGAGTCAGATTCGACTCAACAGCAGTGAGTTTAGTTTTTGGTTTGAATATTTGAAACTAGATTATTAGGCCTTTCTTCCAAGTTTTCTTAGTCTGTAAGCTTTGCTGAAATTTTTTCACAGTGGATGACCTTGCTGGTATTTGAAATACTGGGGGTGTAGCTTCCAGCTGCATAGCAATATGCAAGCCACTACTGTACAACAAACTGAGTGACAGGTGGATCTCTAGGAAACAAATGAGGAAAGAAGGGCTCTGAGAATCCAATAGCTTAATGATGGAGTTAGTATTAGATTCAGTCTTCTCTGACTCAGTATAAGCACCTGGTTTATAGTTACACTCTCCATCCTCCTCTATCATAATCATAATCATTATCACCCCCCTTATCATCATCATCACTCTGGTGTATATAGCCCATCCTGTAAATCAGTGATAATATTTAAAACCTATGAGGGAATCCTGCTTGGGATATCTTTATTGTCGCCTGACACTATCCTGTAGCTACTCTAAACATCTTTCACTCTTCACTTTCCCCCTCTGAAAGAAAATAATTCTCTAGGTCATTCATTTATTTGTTCAATGTTTTCTTTTCTTTTTTTTTTTTTTAAATACATTTCACAACCCAGATGCTGTGTTTGGTGCAGGAGCTGGGCATATGGTAGTGCCTAAGATGGCGTTCAGAACATCATTGTGTGGAAATAGGGTACTGGATGGGCAGAATGGAAACTGGAGCAGAAGAAGCAGTGCCCATCTTGATGCTGCATCCCAGGAATAGCATGCTCTGATGCAGTTAAGCACTCCCCAGTGGAAAGCCCCCTGAGGGCACTGCTGCTTCCAAAATATGACTTTTCTGTTCCCTGAATTTCCCTTATTTTCCTTTCCTTCATACCTCTGCTTAACAAAAATCTTATGAAGAACACAATTCTTAAAATTTTTGCCCTTGTGGGGAGACATCTGTCCATGAATATGATCATGTCACTGCACCACCAGGGCCTTCTGAGCAAAGAGCCCTGTTACCTTAGTTAAAGGATGATTGGCTAGAAACCCTAAAAACAGAGACCTTCTGAGAGATGCAAAGTCTTATTTGTGCCTTAGAGACACTGTTTATTCTCCAGAATGTTGAAGTAGAGATCCTGTCTCCTCTTTTCAGAGATGATGTATTCTCATTACAGACAAAAGTCTGTCTTACTTTCTCCAGAGAGAAGTGGATCAGATGGAATTGTTGTTGTTGTTGTTGTTATGTGCCGTCGAGTTGGACCCAACTCATAGTGACCCCTCCTTGGGTTTTCGAGGCAGTATCACTACAGAAGTAGATTGCCCCATCTTCCTTCCTAGGAGTGGCTGGTGGTTTTGAACTGCCAGCCTTCTGATTAGCAGTCAAGTGCTTTAGGCACTATGCTACCAGAGCTCTCTCAGATGGAACAGTCGCATACATATATAAGCTCCACATTTCATGCTTTTGCACTCCTTTCTTGCAGTACTAACTGCATTGTACATGCAGCACATAGCTGCCTCTCACCACATTGCCTTGTGGGGTATTCATGCATGAGGACCTGAAGCAAGGTGCTCCGTGAGTAATAAACAATCTGATCCCTGGTCCAATCAGCTTTTATGTTCTTGTTAGGGTGTGTACATGCATGTGTGTGTAATGTATATGTGTGTGTATGGTGCAATTGGAATAAAATCTCAGACCCCTTACAGACACTTCACAGTCTTCCAGATCAAGAAACTACTGCTAAACCATTCTAACATTGCTTTCCAAACCAAATCCTTTGTTCTGTTCTTTGACCTTCTGTATGGAGGACTGAAAGTCATAGGTAACTCCACTATTAAAAAGTATTGTCCCTTCACTGTACTTTTCCTTTAAATATCCACATCTATTCAGCTGAGAAGGAGCCCTGGTGGTACACTGGTTAAGTATTTGGGGGTTATCCACAAGATTGACAGTTCAAACTCACCAATTGCTTTAAGGGATGAAGGTGTGGCAGTAAGCTTCCTTACAGATTCACAGCCTTGGAAATCCATAGGGCAGGGCTATGCTCCCCTACATGGTTGCTAGGAGTCAGAATTCAACAGACAACAGTGAGTTATTCAGTTGACATATATCTAATTTCATCAACCTGAGAAGTCTCTGGAAGAAGCAAGCCCAGAAGAGGATGTCCTACGTCAATGGTTCCAACTCCAACTTATGGTCCAGGGTCTACTGTAAACATGGTATTCTTTACTTTCTTCAGAGCCCTGCTATTATCTGAGAACCCATGCTGTAAGACCCTCTTTGCACTCCATAGTGGGAGGAAAAGTAAGATAACTATTTATTGGCTCTCAGGATAGGGGCCCTTTGCTGCTCTGGAACATTCTCTCCCATTGGTAGCCACATAGGGTGGGCCTGATCCAGATCCACCTCAGAGTGATTCCCCCTAGGAGATGTGAGCTCTAGTTTGATCCGTTTTCAAAACAGAATAGAGGAGGAGGACTGGGAAGGTTACTATATTTAACTAATGTATTCCTTAGTTCCACAAAAGAAGAAAGACCTTCAGAGATAGTCCCACAGAGAGGGTCTCCTTCTCCTGATTTTGGTTATCTTCCCCTTGTCTGATAGTTCCTCCACCTTTCCTACATGTGATGTAAATACAGATGTGGTAGTTAAGGTTGTATGTCAACTTGGCTGGGCCTGGTTTTCAGTGGCTGGGCAGCTGGATGTAGTTATTCCTCATGATGAGACTGGTAATAACTCCATGATGGAATATACTGAGGGAAGCTGAGTAGCTACCTTAGGGAGGTGGTCTGCTTCCCATATATAAGAAGAAACTTGGAGGAAGGTCTCTAGCTTTTAGCATGTTGGGATCCTGCATTTAGTTGAGTCTTCATCTCAATGGCCTGCCATGTTGTCTTCCAATCTTGGGACTGTTAATGGACTTGGATTAGTGGCCTGCCATGTTGCTTGATAATTTTGGGACTGTACCATTTTACTTGCCACCCTTGGGTTTGCCAGCTTTAGCAGCCAGCAGCTGTCTGAGTTAAGAGCAGCCTTCTGTTTCAGTGGGCCAGGTGCAAGAGGCGTAGCTGAAACCCAAGGTTGATGGGCTTTCACCCAGGCCTTAGAACTGGCACTTGGAACTCAGACTCCTAACCTGTAAGAGAATAAACCCTTGTTTGTTAAGACTACCCACTTGTGGTATTTTCTGTTAGAGCAGTTCAAGAGAATCAGAACAATAGGCTTGCAGTGTGTCACCTCTCTGTTCTTCAAGTACTTCGCTCACATTTGTGTGGGATCTTAAACATGGTGTGCCTGTGCCTTAGCTTCCCTGGGTCCAAGGGAACCCTGATCTCTGGAGGGAGAGAAGGACAATGAACACTAGAGTCGCAGCTCAGACTTTCTAAAACTGGAGGCATCCATCAGTTTTCCTACAAATCACCAAAAACCAAACACATTTTTCCATAACAAGCATCAATTCACTTTTTTTCTGAAGACAACACAATTTCATATGGGAAAGACGTATCCTTCATATTAGCATGATCTTGACTCTGCTTATTTCAATAGAAGAACCTTGGCATTATTTCTTGAGGGACATGTGATTCTACTGTCAGAGGGGACTGGACAAGTCAGATTCTTCCCAGACTGATTCTTGCCAGATATGACTGATGTACATTCCCCTTGAGGAGGTGGAAGTGATGACTATGGCACAAATCACTCTGAATGAATTTTTATATTCTGTGAGATTCCTTACTTGTGTTTGCCTGTGAAATCAGTTCTCTTAAGAAGTGTGTGTGTGTGCACAGGCTTATATTCATAAATTTTGGGAAGCTTTAAAGGTGGTTAATTCTTCGTGCAGTACATTCATTTTCCTTTTCTTCCTGTCTTCAAACTATTTTCCTTCTTTGAATGTTTAAGTGATGGTTAACTATGAAGAAGACTAAAATAGACAAAGTAATTGCCACTTGTTCCTTTGTCTCTCAGTGGCTTGCTGTGCTATAAATGTATTTAATCTGGACCAAACTGGGGAGGTAAAACCTGATTTAATAGCTATCAATCACAGACAGCAGGCCTGCAGGAGGACAAAATACAAAGGCAGTTCTATTAAACAGTTCTCTCAGAAAAAACAAAGCGAAACATTAGACACTCCGTATCTTCACAAGATGCCTCCTAAACCCACTACAAAGTTAGACATTATTTAAAACTCTCTGTATATTCCATTTCCACCTATATGTATGAGTGACATGTTAGCTAAAGTATTTAATGTGAATTAAGTACATTGGGTTCCATTAGAAGGAAACAGGGAAATTTGTTATGAAATTTATATACTAATTAAACGAAGTTTTTCTGAGTGGAGTGGAGTAGCTGCTTTGCTAAGCCCCAGAATAATGCACATGGTTGTGCTTTGTTGTTGTTGTTGTTGTTATGTGCCTTCGAGTTGGCCCCAATTCGAGACAGTATCACTACAGAAGTAGCCTTCTAATGGGGAGACTTTTACTCCGTGTTGCCTGTTAAAACCCTTAGAGAACCTTCTCATTTCACTCGGATTGAAAAGCCAAAGTCAGATGAGTTTAGTGGTGTAGTAACCTGCATCAGTTCTCTGACTGACCATAACCCCAAGTGTCAGTTGGGGTTCAGTAGTAGAGTCCTTGCCTTCCAGGCAGAAGGGAAGAGTCTGATTCCCGGCCAGAGCAGGTCACAGGCAGCCATCACCTGTCTGTCTGTGGAAATTTGTGTGTTTCTTTAGCACTGACCAGATTTCAGCAGAGCTTCCAGACAAAGATGGACTAGGAAGAGAGGCCTGGCTATCAACTTCCCAAAACCAGCTACTGCAAACCCTGTGGATCACAAAGGACCTATCCACAGCTGGTCATGGGGATGGTGCAGGACCTGGCAGAGTTTAGTTCCATTGTGCATGGGGTCGCCATGGGTAAGGGACCATCTCGCCAGCAGCTAACAACATCATTCCCTACCCTGTTCACAAGTCTTCTCCCCTCTCAGGGTGCCCAGCTTCCCTGGGCTCCTGCTTGTTCCTCTCACACAAGGCACTCCCACCTCAAGGTCTTTGCACTTCACATTTTCTCTCCTGGAAACACTTTTCCCTGGAATACACACACATCTCCCTCACCAAATGAGGCTACCCTGACCTGCCTAATTACAATTGCCATCTTCCATTACCAGCATGCTAACCAGAAGGCTGGAGGTTCAAACCCACCAGCAACTCCTTGGAAGGAAGGTTGGGTAATCTACTTCCATAGTGATACTGCCTCAGAAACACAAGGCGAGGTCGCTATGAGTCGGGTCCAACTCGACAGCACATAACAACAACAACAACATTACCAACATACTTTGTCCCATTTCTTTGCTTTGTTTTTGCCAAAGAATTTTTCACCATCTCACATCCCTGTGCAAGCAGTTTACACTTGACTACCAAGTGAAAGGTTGGTGGTTCAAACTCACCTAGCAGAAAGTCCCAGTGATCTTCTATCATAAGGATTATGGCCATAAAACTCTATGGAATTCAGTTCTACTCTGTAAACACATAAGTTACCATGAGTCCAAATCCACCCAAGGACAACTTTTGGTTTGTTTCTTTGTTTGTTAATATAGACCCAATTTTCCTTATATATTTAGTTTATGTTTTGTCTCCCCTTACTAAAACGGAAGGACACAAATTGTGTTTACTTGTATCTCCAGACTGGTGACCAAGTTTGGCATTCTGCATTTGCTGATTAATAAATGAATGAATGTTAAAATGTTCTGTTCTTTAGAAGCAGTAAGTTATTTAAGCCGCAGGGATCCAAGTGGGGAGAGGAACTCAAGCACGCACAAAGCAGCAGTACGGGAGAACAGAAAAAAGGGGATTAAAAGCCAGGAATTCAGACAGAGGAGAAGTTGTTGCAGGGATCCAGGTGAAGAGAGGAACTCAGGCATGCCCAAAGCAGCAGGATGGGAGAGTGGGAGAAAGGGGATTAAAAGGCCTAGGAACAAGGACAGAGGAGCAGTCAGCCACAGGGACCCAGGTAAGCATGGTACGAGAGGTTTCCAACAGGGAGGCAAACTTCTCTGTTGGTTTGTCCCATCATGGTGACGTGTTGATATGAGTTTTGAGGCTGAGCCACTGGTGTTTATAACCCAGCGGGATGCACATGGTGCACAGATATCATCCCACTTTACAGACTGAGACAGACTAGGAAGAAGGAAGAGGCCGTCCACTTCTCAAATAATTGGCCAGGGAAAACCTTATGAATAGCAAAGAAACACTGTTTGATACATTACCACACAACTTTATGAATAGTTGCTGCTCAGATGATG
>NW_006922212.1:1124151-1125738 GCF_000298275.1 Orycteropus afer afer
GCCATGATATTTCCAATCTCCTCGTATGCATGTGAGAGCTGGACAATGAATAAGGAAGACCGAAGAAGAGTTGACACTTTTGAGTTGTGGTGCTGGCGGAGAATGCTGAAAGTACCGTGGACTGCTAAAAGAACTAACAGATCTGTCCTGGAGGAAGTGCACCCGAAATGCTCCTTGGAAACGAGAATGGCCAGAGTTCGTCTCGCCTATTTTGGTCATGTTGTCAGAAGGGACCATTCCCTGGAGAAGGATGTCATGCTGGGTAGGGTGGAGGGTCGATGAAAGAGGGGGAGGGCTTCAACGAGATGGATTGACACAGTGGCTGTGATGATGGGCTCAAGTATAGTAGGAATCGTGGTGCTGGCGCAGGATTGAGGAGTGTTTCGTTCTGCTGCTTATGGGGCTATGATTCGGAAATGACTCGACGGAACCTAACAATAACAACAACAAGTTATTTCAAAAGGAGATGGAGTATAATGGAATTGGAGTAAAGGTTACTTTGGACAGAGACTAATAACCTTGTGATGAATAGGTTTGAGTCACTGAAGACTGCATAGCACCAATCCATATACTTTACTTCAGCTCTAACTTTCCCCAGCTATTGAACTTACTGTGTCTTGTCACGGGCTGAAACAAGGAGCAGGGCGAAGTAACTGAAGATTCATCCATTTATCCATTTATTGATGCCTCCTGTGAAATCCAGGCACTGTGCAAAGCTCTAGGGATATGATGCTGAATAGGCACTAGTGTCCATCCTTATTAAACTCACACTTTCTTGGGGAGAGAGATAGTAAAACAGCTCATTACAAATGGGCACATTCATTGAAGTGTGTGCTGTATGAGCAAAGTTCTGGGGAAAAGAAGAAGGCTCAAAAAGCTGATGTGTCTGTAGAAATTTGGGAAGGCTTTGTGAAGGAAGTTAAATTTTATTGGAAATTTTGTTCAAGATGCTTTCAATTACAAGTAATGGCATACCCAGCTCAATTAGGTGTAAGCAATTAAGGGAATTTATTTGCTCATGTAGCTACCCCCCCCCCCCCGAGTTAGAAAAGGCTTCTGTCCAAGGGAACAAAGCTCCAGAGCCATCTGTCTGTGAGTTTCTCAGGTCTGGCCTCTTCCATGTGACAACTTCACCTCCAGGTGCCTCCTCTTGTAGCTGGGAAGTGGCTCCAGCATTGCCACCTCTCACTTCCACCTACCCAAGAGTTACCTTTCTCCCAACTACTGAACTACATATAATGGTTAATCTGACTGACCCACCTGATGTCACCGCCACTCTGTAACCAGTTTCTGTGACCAGAAAATCCCATGGGTTAATTGATACATACAGGACATTGGTGGTTCAGTGGTAGAATTCTAGCCTGCCATGTGGGAGACCTCGGTTTGATGATTGGACAATCCACCACCCGTCTGTCAGTGGAGGCTTGCATATTGCCAGGATGCTGAAAACATGTTTCAGCATAGCTTCTGGACTAAGATGGTCTAGACAGAAAGGTTTGGTGCTTTACTTCCAAAAAATAATCCAGTGGAAACCCTATGTATCACAACAGTCCAATCTACAACCAACTAGACCTGGCCCAGGACTGG
>NW_006922212.1:1126073-1127166 GCF_000298275.1 Orycteropus afer afer
TACGATATTAAAGAATGATTCAGAACTTTTCAGGGAGATAAAGGAGAAAAGTAATATCATAGGTATAAGCAACACTTTGTAAGGGGATAAAAGTGGTAGTTAAAAAGAAGAAAGAAAACAGGGAAAAGCTGGGTGTCACATGGGGCAGATGAACCTAAAATGAGGCTGTAGACAGATTGGGATGGCTCCTCTGTCTCACAGAAATGAATAGGAAATTCTGTGAATAATTTAAAGTTTTGGATCTCTTTAAATCAAACATACAAAGCCAGCTATGGAGAAAGCCACGGGAACTGAAGACACATTCTCTGTTCTCCAAAAGACGTGGCAAAAATCAAGTGGGTTAAACAAAAAAGTACTAAGTGGCCATTCAGAGTGATTCATTTTTAGACCATGTGTCAACAAATTTAATTTGGAAGTCAGAAAAGGTTTTATGAGGACTTGTATATTGAGGAAGGCTTCTGGGAATTGGAATTAACAAAAAGAAACCTCGAAAGATGAATCCATGTGGAATAAGTGAAATAGGCAGAGAACATTCAGTATAGAAGGATGAGCCTGTCTTTAGGCAGAAGTTTCATTAAGAGCATGGTATGAACAGGAATCAAGAACAGAATAGCTGCTGGTTGTGTGTATAATGAGTGACAGTTAAACATTTGCCAAATAATAAGACCAAAGCTTTGATGTCTTCAGTCCTGGCTCTGGGAAGTGAGCTGAATTCTCTTATACTCAGTTTTATCATTTATAAATGAGTGTAAGAGTCCCTTTCTTACATGGTAGAGAATTTAAGAGCTAATAGAAATCCCGTATGTAAAGTGCCCTCGTATATGGAGATGGTATGCGATCAATACATTATAGCTTCTCCTCTGATGAACATGACTTTGATAAGTAGGAGAAGGAGGGAGGGACTCACGACAATGAAGCCTGGATTTTCACCATGTATTAAGAACAAATCAGAGGAAGTAAAGGCTAGTAAGATAATTCTGACTTCTTAGAAACAGGAACAGAAGAAAGATATTTTCCATTTCTTTCCCTGTACATTCGTGGTGTTGATCTTCATTTACGGTTTGTGAAATTGTTAAGCACAACCAGTCAAAGG
>NW_006922212.1:1128379-1133550 GCF_000298275.1 Orycteropus afer afer
GGCAGTGAGTTTGGTTTTGAGTACTATGCTTGCTATAATTTTCTTCAATCTCAAACATTGTTAGTCTGGATACAATATACTATGTTCCCTGTGCATTTGTAGTGTGTTTATTATATTCCAATAAAGGAATCCAGTGCCTAAGGCATTTGACTGCTAACCAGAAGGCTGGCAGTTCTAACTCACCAGCCATTCCTTGGAAGGAATTTTGGGCAATCTACTTCCGAAGTGATAGCACCTTGCAAACCCAAGGAGGGGTTGGATCTGAATCAATGGCAGTGAGTTTGGTTTTTGGTTTATCAGTTATATTTATTACAAATTTTGCTTATTTTTCTCCTTCTAATCCCACAAACTATATTGCAATTCCACCAGGCTGCTCTTATCACTCTTGCCAATGCTTGCTAGTTTCACTGCTGCCTTCATTGTTTGATTAAGACCATTCTTCTTTCCTTCGATCTTCATTTCTAAACCCTTAGCATTTGTGATAGACAAACTCAAGTCTTACCTTTTCCATGAAGAGATGATTAATATCTCCCTCATGCACTGTCCTCTCAGTTGTGACCACTCATAGACCCATGCACATTTTTTCACCGGATTATATTCAGTTCAGCACAATTTTAGTGACTGTATCTTTAATAATGCCTGTACATAGCAAGTACTTACTAAATATTTATTCAATGAGTAAATTAGATTAGATTGAAAGATTGTATTTAACCTAGTTATCCAAAATATGATTCTTTCCAAATGTAATAGATATACAACTTATTAATTCAATATTTTACATTATTGTTGGTACTAAGTTTTCAAAATCTGTTGTATCTTTTACTATATAATTACACATGATATTTCAAAAATACTTGAGCTATGTGATGACTAATGTTATGTATCAACTTGACAAGATCACAGTTATCAGTATTTTGGAACATATTTTGTAATCCTTCTCCATTTTGTGATCTCATGTGAACAGCCAATCAGTTGAAATGGCATTTCCTTGGGAATGTGCCCTCCATCCAATATATATGGTTGTTCTGGCAAAACTCGCTGTCTTGATTCTGCATCTGACTCATCATCTTTTGACCCCTGGTTCTTGGGATGTGAGCCATCAGCCTACCATCTAACCTGCCAATTTTACATTCCGGGCTGCATAACTGCATAAGCCATTTCCTTAAAATCTATCTGTGTCTATCTCTGTCCTTGTCTCTGTCTCTGTCTGCTGTCTCTCTCTCTCTCTCTCTATATATATATATAAAGATAGATGGTTCACTGGTTTTGCACCTCTGGAGAACCCAGACTAAGACAGTCTGTATTTAAATTCCATAAAATATATAGCTCAAAAATTAGATCCACATATACATATTATTTCCAAATATAATTAGTTTGTTTATTCATGGCTTAGTATCCACTTTAAAATTAAAATATAAAATAAATAGCATAAAAAACAAGTTTTTCAGTTTTACTAGCCACACTTAAAGTGCCTAATATGTGGCTGGTGGATGCTATGTTGGTCAGTATAGGCCTTAAATCTTAGAAGAAACAAATGCAGGATGTCATTGGATTTTAAACTAATGTTTATTAAAAATAATGCTTAGAAGTGCAACAGTAGAAAGAAATGTATGTATCAGGGAGGTGGGTTTGAGAATAGTGATAGCCTCAAAAACTGATTCAAAATAAGACTGTCTTCAATTTGGGCTGCAATGTGCATTTCCTCTGACACTTTCTAACAAGCTCCTGGGAGCCCTTCTCTCCTCCTCTATGCCAGATCCTCCATTGACAAATGCATCCCATTTCACCTTTGCCTCAAAGGCTGGATATTCAAAATAACTCATCCCTTGCTTGTTGAGTAGGAGCTCTGATGGTACAGTGGTTAAAGCATTGGACTGCTAACCAAAAGATAGGCAGTTTGAACCTGCCAGCCACTCCACAGGAGACAGATGAGACAGTCTGCTTCTGCAAAGATTTACAGCCTTGGACACCCTATGGGCAGTTCTACTCTGTACTAGAGGGTTTCTGTGAGTCAGAGTTGACTCGATGGCAGTGGGTTTGGTTATTTTGTTTCAGCAGGAGAGAAGCCCTGGTGGCATAGTGGTTAAAGCACTTGACTGGTAACTACAAGATCAATGATTCAAACCCATCAGCTGTTCAACAGGAGAAAGATGCGGCAGTTTGCTTTTGTAAAGATTTACAGCCCTTGAAAGCTCTCCTATAGAATGGCAATGAGTCAGAATTGACGGCCCAAGGGTAAATTTTGGTTTAGTGCAAGAAAAAGCTCAAAGCTTTTTCAAATTATTTAAAAACCTACATATGCAGCAAATGAAGGTGATTGAGATAAGAATTTGTTGCTTGTAAGGGTTAGTCCAGTGTTTCAAAGTGAGGGCAAATTTATATAACCTGAGAGGATAAGTACAAGTTGTCCAGAAGTGGGATGTTGGTAATCCAGGGACTGGCTCTATAATGTTTTATGAGCCTATGCAACAGTATATGTAATCAAACTCCGCTAATGAAATTTCCTTAGCAAATTACTCCTGCCAGAATTATACTGAGCCTCCTTTTAACTAGGATCCACACATTGGTTGTTATATCTAAAAGAAATATAACTTAAAGTTCAAATAAACTTAGAAAAGGATTTTAGCATTAATGGCATTTAGCAAAAAGTCCCAAAGGATTAATTAATTACATTGCATTGAAACAACAGGATTGAAGGCAATACAATCCTCTATAATACAGCAAACCACCTTCCTAATACTCTTCACTCATTTCTGTCTCCAAATCCTCACTCGCCTCAGGAGCTGCCCCTAATGTCACTATTCTTTCTCTCCTCCTCAAACTCTTCCTCCAAACTCTTGGCCTATACTTTTCTGGATCTTCCTGTTATCCTTCCATATTAATATATAAGATAAATCTTAATAATATGTGATTTTTAGGTCTAAAAATATTAGTCTTTGGCTATCATTTCTGTACTGGAAAAAAAAAAGTACAAGATTTTGACATGGACCACAGTGATTACTGGTGGTCTTCAAAGACCACAGCATTGTCTGAGTTTTCTGAATCTATGGGGTCCTGTGACCTTTCATTGTCTTTGAGCTATTTTAAATATCTTTAAATTCTGCATAGAATTTAAAACTTGTGTCCTGTGGAGATTAAGTTTGTTTTTGCCCTGTAGATACTGACCACTTTTGTCAATTTTGCATCTGTTAAGCAAATTTATTTCAGTGTTCCTCATAGCCTAAGTTTGTGCAAGTCTCTAGATTCTCCTTACATCTGGCCGTAAAATGCTACTGTTTCTCTCCTTGATTATAGTATTTGCAGTAGGAGAGGGACTGCTTGACCACCACCACACACACACACACACACACACACACACACAAACAACAACAACAAACTAAACTAAATAGAAAAACATGCATGGGTATTTCTCAGTTTGATCATTTTATGTAGCCTAAAGTAACTGGCAAAAGAAGTAGAATAAATACTTGCACATTTTTAAGAAGTACAAAATATGTAACACTGTATTCATTAAAAGTATGCATTCTGAGACTAAATTGATATCAAGCCTAGGTTTCCCACTAAAGAGCTATGTGAGTTTCTTCAATATATTTATCCCTCTGGTCCTGAAAGTACCAATCTTAAAAAACAAAACAAAACAAAAAAACTGCTGAACTCACTGCCGTCAAGTTGAATCTGACTCATAGCGAACCCTCCTCAGGTTTCTGAGGTGCTATCTCAGCGGAAATAGATTTCCCATTCTTCCTTCTGAGGAGTGGCTGGTGGTTTTGAATTTCCAGCCTTCTTGTTAGCAGTCAAATGCCTTAGGTACTATGCCACCAGAGTTCATGCATTAATTGATTCTTCTTTTCAACAAATATTTATTAGGTACATAATACATTCATTGTACTGGCAAACACCAGTGAAGAAAAGAGAGAAAATGAAAAAGTTCTCTAGTTTCTGGAGATTTAATTCATTTGGAAACAACTGGCAACAATCAACAAATTGTTTAAGGAATTTCCTGTAATTATAAAAAGGAAAAATGAAAATATGGTGGGATGCTGCTTTGGAAAGAGCTGTTAGGGTTCTGTCTACGGAGAGGGTGTTTGTGAAGAGATCTGTTGAGAGATCTGTGTGAAGCCAGGAGCAGGTGGTGTGGGTCTAGGGGTACATGGAGGAAAGCGCATGAGCAGAGCCCAGAAGCAGGACAATAAAAGACCGAGCAAGGCAGTAAGGAGCCCAGCCTTGTTGGAAGGCAGTGGAGAAAGACAAAGGGGACAGTGAGAAGTGACACCTGTAAGAGCCTTATAGAATTGCAGTGAGTACTGAATGAATCAAAGCTTTCAGAACCTCTGTTCTAATGTGCGTGTTACTATTATTAGTTGCCATCAAGTTGGCTTCAATTCATGTATGTACGTATGAAGAATGAAACATTGCCTGATCATGTGCAAAGAGACAGGAGAAATTTGTGGTAGAGGTGAATGTGCGTCCCAAGGAAGACTTTTTTTTAAAAAAATAGAATTTATTCTCGAATGCCTGTTTGTTCATGGAAATGATTTAGTGGAAAGGGAAAAATTGGTGAAGGAGAGAATAGAGGCATTGGTGGTTCCATGGTGCAATTCTCTCTTTCCATTTGGGAGACCCCAATGCACCTTCTGCACAGCCACTCCCTGTGTGTCTGTGGACACTCATGGGCTGCTATGATGCAGAGCAAGAGTCAGGGGCGCTTCAAGACTAAGAGAGATCAGGAAGAAAGGCCTGGCAATCTACTTCTGAAAAATCAGTCCTAGAAAAACCTGTCCCAGTAGTCCAGTGTGCAGCTGATCCTGGAGATGGTGCAGGACCAAGTAGCATTTCGTTCACTGTGCATGGGGTGATCCTGAGTCATGGGTCAATTTGCAGCAGGTAAAACCAAACACCACAGGGGGGAATAGGTTCATTATTGAGTGAAGATGGGATCTGGAGCTTTTCGTAAGAGTAGGCCTAAGAGATGCTCCTGGTCATATACTTACGACCAGAGGGAGTAGCATCTGTGTAAGTCGGGACAGGTGAGGGATTTGGTGGTAGGGATGTGTGGATTTCATCACAGGGTTGCTGACTTTTGGAAACAGTTGAAAGGATGAGGGGAAAAAGTGTGAAAGAGTTTCCTATGCCTTCCCTATACTTGTTAGCAGACCAGAAAAAAAAAAAAA
>NW_006922212.1:1135121-1138243 GCF_000298275.1 Orycteropus afer afer
TAGCTCGTTAAATGCCCTGAAAGCCAGCAGAGCAACCTTGCATTCGAGGGCCACCCTCGCTTAGTCCTAGTCCCAGATCTGCGCCTCTCACCTGTCAGTTACCTAACCTCCCTGTTTTTCCTCTCACTTATGAAACTAGAAAACCAAACAGGACCTATTGCCATCGAGTGGATTCCAACGAATCACGACATCATAGGACAGAGTTGAATTGCCCCATAGGGTTTCTGAGACTCTAATCTTCATGGAAGCAGATGGTCATAGCGTTCTCCCATAGAGCGGTTGGTGGGTTTGAACTGCTAACCAATTAGCAACCAAATGCTTAACCACTATGCCACCAGGGCTCTGTTAAATACCTCTTCCAGCTCTAAAACCATACCTATTTGTTGAGTACAAGTCTAATAGGCTTTGAATTTCTTTATTCATGAGCCCTACCCAAGAGAGTATTGTGGTTGTATGCTGTTGACTTGATACCAGCTCATAGCAACCCTACATGACAGAATAGAACTGCCCCATAGGGTTTACTAGGCTGTAATCTTAATGGGAAAGGGCTCTGGCAGCACAGTGCCTAAGGTATCTGACTGCTAACCAGAAGGTTGGTGCTTCAAACCCACCAGCCAGTCTATGGAAGCAAGACTGGACAATCTACTTCCGTGAAGATTTACTGCCTCAGAAACCCAATAGAAGTCACTATGAGTCAGAAGCAACTCAATGACGGCGGGTTGTTTTCCTTTAATGTTTATGGGAGCAGGCTGTCAGTTCTTTTCTCCCATGGAGTGGCTAGTGGGTTTGAGCCATCGACCTTTCAGTTAGCAGCCCAGTGCTTAACCACTGTACCATGACAGCTCTAATAGATATATTAACACTAGTACTACTTATACCTTATCCCCATCCGACCCCAGTCATTACTTTGTCCTTGACAGCCTTACTTTGTTACATCATTCTTAGAAAAATGGGAGGAAGGAGGGAAGAGAGGAAATTAAAAAGGTAAAGAGAAGATTCAGGAAGGAAATAAGAATCAAAAGAAGGCAATTGTTGGAGATGACCATCTCACCAACCCCTCCCGCCTCCCCATATCCCTCCATGGGGTTCCACCTCTAACCTTATCTTTCTAGGATTGGCCTTATGGGTCCCCTCCCATGTCCAGTGCATCAGACATCACAGTTCCTTTGTTGTTTTTGACAATTGGCTTCTCTGGGCAGTTTGTGGAGCTTCTGAAGTGTAGGACCTGGCACCTCCCTACCCAAGCTTCTCCATAATGCCCTGTTTATGTCCGAGTCATTGTTTATCCTTTATAAACAGCTGGCCAAATGAGAGAAATCAAATTGAATTCAGAGAGGGTCACAATGAACAAGGCCATTTCTACCACCTTCCTTAAGAGATGAAGTCTAAGAACTTGCGTTTGACCAAGATAGAGTTAGGATTGGAGCAGGAATGAAGTTTGGAACATCAGCTTGATAAACGTATTGTTTCTTTTCTCTCTCAGTTATATGATAGCAAGCTAGCTCTTTCTCCTCAGAAGGGAAGTGTATAGAACTCCTAACTACATTCCATCATAGTTTTTGTCTCCGAGCTAATGTCACAGGCCTCTTGCTTTTCTCCACTGGCCTTACTGTGCATGTAGGAATAGCTTGCTATGTGGATTACATTTAGGACTGTTACATTTCCCAAATATTGCATGTGACGGACTTATGCTAAAAAAAATTCGACTTTTATATGGAATTCAAATTTTACCAGGTGTCCTATATTTTACCAGGCAATCCTAGTTAGAACTCAAATGACCTGAAAGCCAGCTCAAATTGACTTCAGCAGTAACAACAACAACTATTGGCACACATAACTGAAAAGGTCCAGGTGTTAATTCTAGGCTTCAGGTGGGGCTTAATTTAATGCTTCATTAAGAATTCATTCACACTCTCAGTTCTGGCTTCTGCTCTAATGGCTTTGTTTTCAGGCTCCGAGTGGTACACGGTGGTAGCAAGGAAGGACTGCCTGGCATTCTTGCAGGATCCAGGGCAGTGGGGTGGGCAACAGCAGCTGCCGTCTGTCCAGGAGCCCCAGCAGAAGCTGCCTCACATCTCATTGGCTCTGACTGGGTGCCATTTCCCACTCTGAACCTACGTCATGGACAGGGCAATGCCATGCTCTGATTGGGCAAACGTGGACCCCATGCATGGCCTGGTGGTGAGAGAGCAGCATTTCCTTACAAACTAAATTGGAGTACTGGTATCAGAGGGAAAAATGGGTATTGACTGACAAGTGAAAACAAACAAAACATTCACTTTACTTGCTGTAGGTTCTGAAATCTAGTTGCTGTCAACTGAGTCCCATTCACAGTGACCCCATGTGTGTCAGGATAGAACTGCTTTCCATCAGGTTTTTACTGGCTAATCTTTCAAAAGTAGATTGCCAGACCTTTCTTCTAAGGTACACTGGGTTGACTTGAACTTCTGAGGTTTCAGTTAGCTGCAGTGTATGCTAACATTTTGCACCATCCAGCAACTCCTATAAGTTCTTAAACATGAACTTATATGGGTTATTTTTCATAGACACTTTGAAAGAAGAGCTAGCAGCAGAAGCTCCGGGCATTAATCCTGGTTATTGCACTAAGCTGGCCCAGTGATTTCACCTTTGTGGGTCAGTTTTCCCATGAGTAAAAGAAGGAACTGGGCAATAGGCAGGAAGGTTGGGCAATCTACTTCCGTAGTGATGCCACCTCGGAAATCCAAGGATGGGGTTGCTGTGAGTTGGATCCCACTCGAGGCAGTGCTGTGCTGCTGCTGCGGGCAGTAGGTGAATTCTGAAGTCCTTTGTATCCATCTGCAGTACTGTGAGGTGTTGCAGGAAGGAGATTATGAGAGAAAGACACACAGAGAAAGAACTTCAGTGCATTTCATTTGCTCAGGATCAAAATGCCCATGCTAGAAAGATAGCTCCAGTGACAAGAGTTTTTTTTTTAAAGGAAAGTAAAAAAAAAAAAAAAACAATGGTTAATGCAACTACATGGTTAATGCTGCTAAGTACAGATTTTCAGTTCAAACACATCCATTGGCTCCATGGAAGAAAGCCTTGAGATTTGTTTCCTTAAAGATTATAGACTAGGAAACCCTATGGGCAATTTTACT
>NW_006922212.1:1139033-1140818 GCF_000298275.1 Orycteropus afer afer
GACAGGCCTAGGATTTTGTTAAAATTGCAGTTGTCCATAATAAACTTGTGAGGTCTGGCTTTTCAGCCTCATTCAGCTAACTCCCAAAATCATTACAGTGGGGAGTGACCCCATGGGATGTGTGAATATGTTTACTTCCAATTTTGGAAAATAAGTAAGAACTGACTTGGAGCTTTCTGTACTGAGCTATCTTGGAATAATATGTCATTTTTACGACTTTTAATCATGTAGGCCATCACCCCCCTTCAATTTATAGGCAGAAGCAGAACCCCATTTAAGGAAGAATGACATGCCCAAGGGCAGAGAGCTATTGAAAGAAAGAACTCACCTGTCTTGACTTACAGCTGCCATTCCTTCAGAGCGAAAGTCATCATTGATCTATGGGTATATTTAGCTTTTTTACTGGACCATCAAATTCATTAAACTAAATTTAGATCATTGAGTAAGTCAGATGCAAATTTTTCAATTAAAAAACATTTTAATAAAAAATATTGTAATAAAAATATTTAGACTAATGCTATAATATTGATTATTAAATCTACTTAATACCTTGTTTTTGTGGAGAATACTGAAATGTCTCAGTGACTTAGGGTGTTATTGGTAAATGTGACCGATTTATTTCATGGTGAGAAATATGAATGTCAAGTTTTCTCTCATGCTTGGGTTCCTAAGGCCCTTTTGGATATTGAAATGCCAAGGGAGGGTTTGAAATAGACACCTGAGAGCCAGATCATTGGAAGACTTGCCAGAAGTTGTTACCCAGCTATTAGCACACTACTTATTAACACTTAGTGTATCAAGTGTAAAGAATTTTTTTCAGATTTAAATTTTAATGAGGCTTAAATAGAAGGCTCTATCTCCTTAGTTCCTTTTCTTTATTTTTTCCTTGTTTGCTTTTAGCTAAAAGATGAAGGAACAGTGCCAGTTGCACAGACAAATGCAATGCAAATACCACTCTTTATTCCCTCACTGGGAAAATATTATGGGAAACTGTATCGTGCCCTATTATGGCTGTAAATAAATCACCACAAACTTAATGCCTTCAAACAACCCAAATTCACTGTTCCACAGTTCTGGAGGTCGGAAATCTCAACAGTTTCACCGTCCTAATCCCTGTGCAGTAGAGCTGCTTCCTTCTGGAGGCTTGAGGAGAGAATCGGGTGGCTTGTGTTTTTCCAGCTCTTGAGGCTAGCCACATTCCTTGGCTCACAGCCTTGCATCATTGCAGCCTTTGCTTACAGCCTCACATCTCTGACACTGACCCTCCTGTCTAGATGTCACGAGAACCTTTGTTCTTACTGTGGACACACCCTGAGAAGCCAGAATCATCTTCCCATCCCGACATCCTTCATTGCATCACATCAGCAAAGTCCCTTTTGACATGCTGCTGCTGAGAGGTGTGGTCAAGTCCATTTCCAACTGATATTGATCCTGTGACAAGGTAGAATTGCCCCATAGCCTTTTCTAGCCTGTAATATTTATGGGAGCACATTGCCAGGTTTTTCACATGCAGATCATCTGGGTGAGTGTGAATCTCCAAACTTTTGGTTAGCAGCTGAGCACTTAACCATTGCGCCACCAGAGCTCCATTCTGCCATGTAAAGTAACATAATCCCAGGCTCAGTGACTAGGATGTGGACTTATTTGTGGAGCCATTTCCCTGCCTATCGCAGAAACCGTAACATAAATAACTCCCATAACCGGATCAGGAAGTGATCCAAAAAAGGATTCTAGGGGAAATGGAGTACAACATCCCATCCATGCAAGACTCACTTTCTGGAAAAC
>NW_006922212.1:1143948-1144557 GCF_000298275.1 Orycteropus afer afer
GACAAGGTCCTTATGTATAGTGACAGTTTATGTTATTGAAAAAAAGGTATTTGCAATGAATAAGTACTTTTTAGCCTTGAAAATTCTATGATGCAATCTCCAGCATAATTTTTATCCCCAAGGCCATATTTTCCAACTACCGATCCTTCTTCTTTGTTTCCGAGTATTGCCACCATTGTATGACACTGACAGATGAGTGGTAGATCCATCCCCTCAGTGTTTCCTACTAATGTATGTTAAAAAAAGAAAAAATCACTGCCATTGAGTCAATTCCAACTCACAGTGGCCCTATAGGACAGATTAGAATTGCCTCAAAGGGTTTCCAAGGCAGTAAGTATTTACAGCAGAGTGCCTCATATTCCTTCTGTAGAGCAGCTAATGGGTTTGAACCACTGAACTTTTATTTATCTGCCAAGTGCCTTATTGTGTCACCAGAACTCCTTATGCACTGTTTATATGTCTTCCTTAAATTTGTTAATATTTTCCTAATGATATAATACCAAAAAGGAGCTCTAGTGGTGCAGTGATTAAAGCACTGTTGCTAATGAAAAGGTTGTGGTTTGAACCCACAGGTTGCTCCATGGGAGAAAGATGAGGCAATCTGCTTCC